>NC_061117.1:140975262-141036419 GCF_002878395.1 Capsicum annuum | reverse complement strand
AAGCATGAATTGTAGATTTAACCTTATTGGACTAGTGTGGTAGTCTTAAAACCATAATTTGGGTAGGGTTGACTTGAGTACCCTTTTTTCTAGTTGAAGCTTCTATCTTAAGCTTGAATATATCTTACTTGACATCTAGAAGTTGAACTAGATACCTTATCCTAGTTTGGGACATGGTGTGCTGAATTACAAAAATTGAGGTTTAGAAGTAGGATCATCTAACCCACTTAGGCCCAGACTTGTGTTAGCCTTGTGGGCTTAGTTGCAGTTGTTAGACATAAATAAGGCTTGTAACCCTACTATAAGGTTACTTTATGACTTGGTAACTTATATTGATATTCCCCAGATTGTGGCTTTGATCTATGGCTATGATACTTCTTGTGGAAGAGATATTGGGTATTTATAGATATTACTTCCTCTTAGACTTTATGTTTGGCCTATAGAGATGCTACTTTCCTTTTAGACTTGATGATTGGCCAATAGATATACTATTTTCTCTTAGATTAATAATTGGCCTATCGAGATGCTACTTCCTCTTAGTCTTGATGTTTGGCCTATAGATATGATACTTCCTCTTAGACTTGATGTTTGGCCTATAGAGATGCTACTTTCCTCTTAGACTTGATGATTGTCCTATAGATATGCTAGTTTCTCTTAGACTTGATTGTTGGACCTATAGAGATGATATTTCTTTTAGATATGGAATTTTTCTAGAGAGGTGATATTCCTCATAGTCATGATATATGACCTTTAGATATAAGATATCCTATAGGAGAGATGATTACATGCTTATTGATATATGCCTCTTAGATATGAGATCCTTCTATATGAGAAATGATTACATGCTTATTGATATTATGCCTCCTAGATGTGAGATACCTCCTATGTGGGAGATAATTACATGCTTAATGATATTATGCCTCCTATATGGAAGATGTCTCATATATGTAAAACGATTAGAGGTAGATTATCGATATGAGTCCCTGAGATGTATATGGCCCTAAGGCCATGATTGTTTTGATTATTTTGGATATATTTTGGGCCAAGGCTCATGTTATGATAATGATTGGATATCCATGAAGTGTTTATCATTATAAAGGACATGATTTCAATTCATGTATTCATATACATTTTTTATATATGCATCTCTCCGATATGGGATGGAGGAAGATGCGGTATGTTGCTTACAACTTTATTGATTGCATACTGGTGATGGCATGCATAGATTTGATATATTTATGATTATTTTATTGGTAACTTATGTGATTCTAGATAAAATATGATCTTATGATTGTTTTGATTAATTAAGGGTTAAGCTATATGGTAGTTAGTTGTCTATTAGGAGACTATAGCAATTGGCAGCTAGGAATTAAATGTATTAGTTAATGAGTCTTGCTTAGTTAAAATATAATAGCTATCAATGGTTGATATATGGAATATTGTGAGGTCGGGTCTAGCATAGATGAAGATTAGTTGATAATGATGACTAAGTTCGTGATGTTAATTAGTCGATAAATGAAGAGTTGTGTATTAACAAGGCTAGATAATAAGTGATATTGGTAATAAGAGATGACTAGTTAATAGTGATGAATAGTTGCTAAATAGTTGATTATTGAATAGTTAAATAAGTATTAGTTGGTTAATGATTGTTATTTAATGAATGATGTCAGTTAATAAATGATGGCTAGATGATACGATGTTAAGTGTTATCTAATAATGGCTAATAGAGATGTGATGATTAGTTGATAATATGTAATAGTGGTTAAGTGGCGATTATGGTCTAGTGATGAACCTTGGCTTGATGTTAGATTTGGTTATCTAATAAATAATTGTTAGTTTCTATCCCTTGAATAAGGATAATATTTAGAGTAATAACTAGAGGTCATGTGGCAACTAGCAAATTAGTGATTTATAATGATCAACATTGGTTATCTAATAATGAGTAGTTGGAATGTATTGACTAGATAGATATTTTGTTATTATGAGTATATTAATAGGCTTGTAGGTTTACCTTTATTTTGTCTCATCTTGAGCCCATGCATCTATTATATGTATATAAATATATGTGTATTAATGTTGTATGCTGATATAAATTAATACCTGAAAAGGTCAGAGGATACTGTAAGGATATATTAATTCCCAACAAGGCCAAAGGATACTGTGATGATATATTGATACACGGCAAGGCCGGAGAATACTATGATAATACATTGATACTTTGCAAAGATGGAGGATACTGTGATGATATATTTATATATGGTAAGGCCGAAGGATACTGTGATGATATATGGATACCCAATAAGGATGAAGGATATTGTGATGAAATATTAATACCCAGCAAGGCCAGAGGATACTGTGATGATTTATTAATACCTGACAAGGCTAGAAGATACTATGATGATATATTGATAAGCGGCAAAGTCAGAGGATTATGTGATGATATGTTGATACTTGTCAAGGTTGGAGGTTGATCACGATATTGATGGTCATGATGATGATAGTTATAATGAGTTATGATATTGATTGTGTACCTTGAATTCATTCCTGTATGTGTATTGCCTATCACAAGTATGCACCTATGTCTATCAGACGGTATGGTATGGTTGCATAGATATGGTTAAAGAATATAACTAGTGTTATTATGTGTTTCTTGAACCTTTCGAGTCTAGACAGTGGGGGTACACATAAACTTGATTAGGTATATGGTATTCTGGAGTATCTGGTTATTTGTACTATTATTAATATTATTATTAAGATTATTATGGCCAGCTTATGACAGATTGGCTGTTGATTTTGTATTGAGATTTAAGGTAGTTTTTTGGCCTCTTTTATCTTATAATTACATTGTTATGCATAACCATTTAGTGTCTAGCCTTGAGGATTAGAAACCCGAGTATGATAGCATTAAATCCTGATAGTATCATGATGAGGTCTTAGAATAAGGATGATAATCTCGGTTATGCTATGAGATGATCTCATGTTTATATGTATATATATATATATGTATCTAGCTATATGAAGCTACGGTACTACCGTATATCCCTTTCTTTATTTGTACATATCGTATATTATTTCTTGGCCTTGTATATTGCTATGTGTGTATATATATATATATCTTCCTTCGCACTTTAGTAGTATATTTGCTTGGGATATATAGTATAGTATTGACGTCTATTGATTATGGATGGAATATGATACTTTACCGTGATACTACCACAGTCTTATTATGTTAGACTCTTGGACTTAAACAAGATAGTTGGCCCTTATTATTATCATTGACTTGTTATATAAGCTCTGGAATCTTGGGTGTAGTTTCCATTCTTTTTATATGCTGTATATATCGGCCTTATCTTTGGAGCGCAGTTTGCAATTGCCTACTGAGTATAATTAATTTGTACTCATACTATATTTTTACAGCCTGTAGATCATAATACGAGTTATCACCGTTGATATGTGCATCATGCAGAGCAACCATGGTAGAGAGACTTATAGTGAACTCTTGGCATTTGAAGTATTACATATCTCTCTCTTTTATATTAGGCTTATATCTATATTATGATCAGAGATAAGTTGTATTAGTGCAATTCAATTGTTGTTTCACTTTTGTACTCTTGTGCTATTAGAAGCTCTTATACTGATACCACCAGGTTTTGGTATTCTATTATGTATTGAGCTTTATTTTAGTTATTCCACATTCTTTTCCTTATAATATTGAGAAGTCCATTAATAGCTGTTCCGAACTTCAGGTTGTCTTGCCTACTGGTGGTTTATGGTAGGCGCCATCATGACCTAAGAAATTGGGTTATGAAAAATTAGTATCAGAGCCTAGGTTTTATCGGTGTTTTAGTACAAGAGCCAAGTGTTAGTAGAGTCATGTGGATTGTTGAAGAGACATTTGTAACCTATTTTTGGGAGGCTATAGTGACATTTTAGGAAATCCAATTCTTGACTCCTTATAGTATGCTCGCCTTCCTATGAACCTCAAACACATTCTTTGACTTTATTTTATCCTCGAAGAATGATTTGTCGATAGATACAGATGAGACTTCAATATCCATTTCTAGAGTTTTAATGTAGTATTAGACTAGAGAGTCAGTGTTGGATATCGAAGACTTCCAGCAACAACTAAAAAGGATTTGGGCTATTTTAGCCTTCAGTAAAGATCTTGACTACTTCAGCCTTCGAGGTTTAGCATTGGGAATTCGAGTTGTGTTGTAGATCCCTCTCAACCTTGGATGGTGTTTGATTTATCGAGTAGTCCTCAGACTAGAGTTGGGTCTTTTGGAGTTCATTAGGGATCTTTACCAGTTTCAAGTACGAGATTGGATCTCTCGTGTGGTCCAGGAATTTTCCCAAGACATATCATTTCGAACCAAACTTTAGCGTATGGATGTGTTAGAGGATTAGTATTGTCACTCTATTTGGCATTGAAGAACTTGATAGAGGTTAAATATTCTTTCCCTCGGGGTGTTAATTATGAGAGGACCATAGTGAAAAAGTATTGAGACTTTTGAAAATAGCTGCAAAAGACATGCCATCAACATATTGCTATTGATATTTTATTTAAGAGTGAGGATCCCTCTGATAGAGTTCAGCTTCACCTGTAACCCATCAGCTTTATGCAGATAGTATTCCATACTATGAGTATTTTTCAGATTAGCCGTGATGATCATAGTGAGCAGAGTCCCTATCAGACTTGCGGAGTGTGGTATGGTTCTTTGGTCTATGGATATAATTCTAGATTATGAGGGGTAGTATCTTAAACTATTTTAGGATCTTGGTTTAGTTGTGTCGTGATGAGATACTGGTTCTGAGAATACCCCAGGTATAAGATAGATAATCAGCCAGAGTTAGCATGTATTCCCCGCCAACCTAGAGTTCCTAAGAAAGGCCATGATTTTAGAAGTACGGACATAAATTTGTGAATTTCTCTCATCTTCAGTTGGCCAACCATTTGGGTTCAGTTTGTATTCTCTCTGTATTGATTCTTCAGGAGTTTTCTTTGACTATAGGGAGACTAATTACTAATCTAGAAAGTGTCCTCGATATGGAATTTCTAGTCATTTAGCTCATTTAGATCAACCTCGTGATATTATGGCATATTTAGTCAGTTGGTTCGAGTTGCGCCCATTCAGATTTATTTTTCCCTATGCCCACATCCGGCATGTGATTATAGATATCGACATGATTGGTGTACTTTTATTTCCAGCCCTTATTTCTTATTATGTGTATTGGGGTTTTCATACCCATTGGGTAATTATATGCTTTGATGAATTGATATTAATTATGTGCGTTATTATTGGATTCATGATTATATTACTACTCTAAGGTTTATTTCATTTAGTAGTGGATGGAGTAGACCTATATTGATGTTGTTCCCCTATGGGTATGGTTTGGGTTCGAGTCCTATTTATCTTGGCACATTAGCCTAATATGGCCCTTGAGTGGTACATGATATTGATGTTTATTTTTGGAACTGCTTGTTCAGTATGTTGATATTGATATTGCTGTTTCTATTGCTACCAATGCATAAGGATACTGATATTACTTGATATTATGATTTGATGTTGTTACTTGATGTAATTGATTCTTGCTGGTTAGCTATATAGACTAGTGTTATCTAGTTAGACTTTAATTCTCTTGTGATATTATTTAGTGGCTTGAGTAGATATAGCCTAATTCGATGATTTCTTTCCTTTAGCGGGGCGAGGTTGACTTTATTCCCTCTTGGTTAGCTATATTAGATTGATTCGGGGATATATTATGATATTTAGAAGTAGGTTGACCTTTTATGGCTCTATTATGACCCTAGAGTTGGCAATTTAGTTATATTTCCTATTATTGAGTTTGAGACACTTAGACATGTCTCCTAGGGTACGAAGGCTTTTGTTTTAAATATTTCTTCCGATATAACCCATTTGTGAGATTGACCAGTTTAAGGTCAGTTCTTCATTTATGGATAATTCATTGCCTGATAGTGGTGTTGAGTCTGAGATATCATGGATTCACCCCTTAGGTTTGTTGGGTTCATTCCATTGTGATAGTTTGCCCTTGTTATTAATGTGAAGATTGGATGCTCCTTTCTTACGATATGGTTTTGCCATACGTGGAGTTAGAGATTTAAGAGCCAGATGGCTTTTCCTAATATCACTTCATAAGTTGGCAAATTAGAAATTCTTTATCTTGAGTTTTTGATTTTCTAGGGGTGGTCTTGAATTTGACCCTGGTTTTGAGATTGGTATATTTTTTCTATGATGATGTCATTCTTGGATAGATAGAATTGGTTGATTGTGTTATCAGTCAGTGGTTATCCCTATGGTGATTTTGCTCTTTAGATATGCCTTGACTGTGGTTTAGCATGATTTATCTCGAGTATGTTAGATTTGGATATTGGAGTCGATTTGAGATAGTTGACATTGATATAGCCTTATTGGCTCAGTTTTAAATTTGACTCCTTGGAATGTCAATTTTGGAAGTATGATACATTTGGAGCATTAATGCCTACCTATTTTTATTTTTGGTTTAGATAATTGAAAATGAGCGATTCAGCCTAGGTATTGAGATTTCATCTTTGTGTTATTGACCTTGCGTGCAACTTTTGATTTAGACTTGCCTTTGTTCAGATTTTATTTATAGGTTGGTTGAGACGACTCCATGATTTCCTATTCGGTCTTCTCAATTTCGATTGGATTCTAGTTGATAAGTGTTCAGATGATAGCCCAAGAGCCCCGTATTGGCTACTTCAGTTTTGTCTTAGAGTTTTCATTTTTCTTTGGGGATTTTAGATGATTTACTCAATGGGAGTAATATACTCGAGTTGGATTTAGTATGACTTTATTCTTGGTGGATAAGACATCCTAGAGTGGAATGTTCAGTGATGAGTAGTTATACCTTAGACTTTGAGATTTTTCTTTGATTTTTATCCGTACTAGTTGCAGTATTGGAATGGATTGCATTCCTTGATTATCTCTATTAGTGTGCTTAGATGGTGCCTTATGAGCTTATTCTCTTATTTGTTGTATGGATTTTTAGCGGGTCAACTTTAGTTCTTTGATTTCTTCGTAATAAGACTGTATGGGTGAGACTCTAGTTATTTTCCTCTTGGATTGGAATGGAAAACATGTGCTAAATGGTAATAGAATATATATTTGGAATAAGATTTGGTGGCATGACTAAGGTGTTGGGTTGGTTTTGGCTCTGATGAGACTTTATTGACTTATGCAGATATAAAGATGGTATCGGTGTGATATGGTTCAGATATGTGTGCATCAACCTCCTTGGTTTAGTTGGAGGCCAGTTAGCAGTTATGTTTTCGCTATTTGGAAGTAGAATGAGAGTGCTAGTTGAAAAAAAGAGATACGCATGGAAAAATCCCTTCGAAGAGCTTTCTCTCTACGAGGTTATCTGGGAAGTCATGCTTGGATCATGCGGGCCAGTACCTTATCCCTTTAAGCTTTTGAGATTCTTTCTATCCGTTGAGTTTTAGGGATGAAAGTCCTTTTAGTAATGGATATTGTAATGACCCTTCAGGTCATTTTCCATATTTATGCATTTATGGTATTTGCGCTTTACCATTGCTGCCCCAAGCCATTTATGACTTACTGGGAATGACGCTTCAGTCACCGAGTAGTTTGTTTGGTTTATAGAACCAATTCCCTATGTAGAAGTTTTCATTGGCTCCAAATGGCCACTAGGAAAAAACATCAGCCAAACAATCTTGAATACGAATTCTGACTATACCGCAGGTCTAAAATATCAATTTTAGGCTAGGTAGACTTTTGGTTCAGGTTCTAATGCTCCCGAGCTCATTTGGACCTATTGATTGAAAGTTAAAAATTTAAAAGTTTAGGTGTGGGACCCTCATTTGGTTTTAAAAACCTCGAATTGATAATCCAACATTGCCAATGCATCCATAACATTGAATTTAGTATGGTTTCATATCTTGTTTGCTCGTATTGGATTTTGGATGCATCCTGAGGCATTGGCTAAAACATGGAATCAAATTCCAAGTTTCAGCTGTCATTTAGTGCAAAAGGGTACCGCGATCGCGGTGGCTTCAATGCTATCATGATGACCGCGATTGCGGCTGGCGTGGGTTCGCTATCGCCCTTCTTGAGGGCCTGAGAAGGGTCCTTTAAATAGTCATTTTGGTCGTGAATTGGCCTTATTGGCCATTTACTCCATTGTCTCGAGTGCCAAGACCCTAATAAAAAGTGTAAAACTTAGAGGGAGTCTATGGAGTTGATTGGGAGCTTGGATTACTAGCGTAATCGTGATCAACGTCGAATCTAAGGTATGAATCCTTTAATTTTAGTGTTGAATTCTTTATTTATTGGCCAAATATCCCAAATGGCTTGAGGCTTGATTTTTCCCCAAATATGGGTGATTTGTACCAATTTCTTGAGGGATATAACTTCCTAATGGTATTTAAAGAGTGGGTTGGTCTCGAAAACTCATTTTCCTTATGTGAGTTTTGATATCGTTTTTTGACCCGAAGAATAATAGTGCAATATGGGTATCTTAGGCTCGTATTGATGATTAGATCATGGTTTTGTTAGTGTGAGGGCATTTTGGGGATTGTGAAGTGAAGACGAGCATATGGTGCATGCTGTGAGGTTTTGCGATTTGTCTTTGAGGTAGGCCTCTATCTACTCCTCTTCATAGATGATGTGTGATATGTAATGTGTGTGATTTGGATGTTAGGCTTGATTATGCATAGAGTAACTTAGCCTTAATTGTTAATGCTTTAGGGATTAGATGAGGGTTTTGGACCCACAAGATGATATGTTATAAGCCTTTTGAATCCTATTACCTCCTCTCTCTAGTTTAGATTGCAGTGTTGTTATGATGAAATTCTATGTTTGGGATATGGTTTTAGCATTTGAAGTATGAATTGTTGATTTAACCTTATTGGACTTGTGTGGTAGTCTTGAAATTGTAACTTGGGTAAAGTTAACTTGAGTACCCTTGTTTCTAGTTAAAGCTCCTATCTTAAGCTAGAATGTGGCTTACTTGACATCTAGAAGTTGAACTAGATACCTTAGCCTAGGTTAGGGCATGGTGTGCCTAATTATGAAAATTGAGGTTTAAAAGTTGCATCGTTCGGCCACTTAGGCAAAGATTCGTGTTTTCCTTGTGGGTTTAGTTGCAGATGTTAGACATAGATAAGGCTAGTAACCCTAGTATAAGGTTACTTTGTGACTTGGTAACTTGTATTGATGTTCCCCGATTTGTGGCTTTGAGCTATGGCTATGATACTCCTTGTGAAAGTGATATTGAGCATTTAAAGATGCTACTTCCTCTTAGACTTGATGTTTGGTTTATAGAGATGCTACTTTCCTCTTTGACTTGATGTTTGGCCTATGGAGATGCTACTTCCTCTTAGACTTGATGATTGTTGTCCTATAGAGATGCTACTTTCTTTTAGGTTTGAGGAAAGCCTATAGAGATGCTATTTCTTCTTAGACTTGATTTTTGGCCTATAGAGATTCTACTTTCCTCTTAGACTTGATGATTGGCATATAGAGATGCTACTTCCTTTTAGACTTGATTGTTGGACATATAGAAATAATATTCCTCTTAGATATGACAATTGTCCTAGAGTGGTGATATTCATCATAGTCATGACATATGACCTATTGATATAAGATATCTTATATGATTGATGATTACATGCTTATATATATGCTTATTGATATCATGAATCCTAGATGTGAGATGCCTCTTACGTGAGAGATGATTATATGCTTATTGATATTATACCTCCTAGATGTGAGATGCCTCTAATGTGAGAGATGATTACATATTTAATGATATTATGCCTCCTATATGCCAAATTCCTCATATATGTGAGACGATTATAGATATGCTATTTCTTAAAATATGATTGTCGATATAAGTCCCAGAGATGTACATGGGCCTAAGGCCGTTATTGTGATGTTGTGATCATTTTGGATATCTTATCGGGCCATCGGCCATGTTATGATAATGATTGGATATCTGAGAAGTATTTATCATTGTAAGGGATACAATTATAGTTTATGGATTCATATACATGTTTTATACATCTCTTACTGTATGGGATGGAGGAAGATGCAGTATGTTGCTATCGACTTTGTTGATTGGATACTGGTGATGGCCGGTATAGAATTGTTACATTCATGATTATTTAGGCTAGCTTATGAAAAATTGGCCATTAATTTGTTATCAAGATTTGAGGCATGCTTTTAGCCTCTTTTATCTTTGTAACGCCCCAATTTTCTGGAACCGGGATGCCATATGGTGCTCATGATCTCGAAGGACCACAAGCTAACCCTATGTTAGTACCTGTAACTGAGCACTGTAATAACTGCATAAAGATACTGAATAATGTGGAAAACTGGCAGAACTTGCCATAAGGTTCAAAACATCTAAAATACTCAATAATGAAAACTAAATACTGATACATCTATCTGAAAACACTGTAGCCTGAAACCCTCTAAACTGTCTGAATAAGGAGTTAAAGGGACAGGTCCCCAACTAACTCTATCTACTAAAATAAACTAAATCTAATGTAATACTGAAATAAGAAGTATACTCAAATAATGAGGACTCACTGCTACGTCTACTACTGCTGATTGAGTTTGGACTACTAAGGATGCTCTGGTTCCTATACATCTGAACCTATGGTATAAGACACCATAGCGCAAGAGAAAAGTATGCGTCAGTACTTTGAATGTACTGGTATGCTAGATGAGGTAAGGATGAATGCAAGGGCTTATGCATGAACATAACTTAACTGGATAACATGAGAGTACTGAATGAGGATACATGCATGAATGCATACACTATAACTGAAATCGTAGTAACACTGAATACTAAGTTCTGAGTTTTTGAACTTCTGACAACTGAGTTTGCTACTATTGACATCCGAGTTCACTAACTCTGGGATACTGAATAACTGAATCTAATCATAATAATAATGATTGGCTATATCTGAGGTCAGGACTATCTAGCGGGTAACCTCTGAATCTACTGATAGTGATGATGATGGATTATATCTAATATTAGGCCTATCTAGCGGGTGATCTCTGAATCTGCAAATAAAGATATTAACTGAATGAGTTTGACATCAAGCCTATTCAACGGGTGATATCTGAATCTAAGGAACTATCTAAGTTCCTCACTGAGCTGTTGATCGTATCTGACTGTCCTAGATCTGGAGAACTATCTAAGTTCTTGATTGAGACTGAATATGAATCTGAAACTGTGGGAGTTCTCACTTAACTGACATGCCCCAATCTGAACTGATGGGGTCCAACCTGTAACCCCAGCTGGAAGGGTGTCAATACCGTGCCACAAGTAAAGACACTACTATGGTCAAGCTTCTCTTACGGGTAACCCTGAACAGGAAGTCAACCCTAAGGCATTGGGTGACTCCTACAAGGTAGTCAAGCCTTAATCTAACAGGTGACTCCTGGTCCTGTACTGGCTATGCAGTTCTAGAGTTCAGGGATTGATGCTAACAACTCTACCTCTCTAACGGGGAAGCCGTCGTCCCTGCACTTACTCGGTGCTAGTTCCTACTCCTTACTAAAAGACACTGAACTGATTCTTAAACTGTATTAGAATGAGCTAAATTTGTTACTGATCATCTTACTTGACTGATCTAACTGAGTTCACTTGATTCCATTGTCTGACGGAAAACTTTAGAATTCTACTTTCCATCTTAATACTATTGAGTTCTATAACTTACTGAGATTTACTAAAATCTGAACTAAATTCTGAATACTACTGAGGTCCGAACTATATACGAAATGAGTTATACTGGATTGAACTAGTACTGAGATTACTGAATTTTCTTAAGTTCTGTAGCGGACTGAATTCTATTGATCATAGCACTATTGAGATTATCTTGAAACCGACTCGGCTCTAGACAAGTAGCTAAGTTTTTGGGTATAAATACCCCTAGGACTCGATAGCATAAATAAATCATATAGGACCACACTTGAATATCATGACAATGGACTTTCACTCATAACACAATCAATATGATATCTCTTCAATCACTTGAGTGTCATAAACATGTAAATGTATAGGGTATGCATACTAATAATTCATAGTTGTTCAATAAGGAATACACATGGATAAGAATGCATGAAACTTATCATAACACATTCACTAAGGCATTCAAACATACGCTTGGCATGCACTAGTTATCACATAATTGGGGATTTCATGCTTAACATACTAAAAAGGCACTATTCTCTTTACTTAAGCATTCTATCAAATATATGGGGAGCATGCTTTGGCTATATCACAGATTCTATACTTAGTTATCATGAATACATCAATATCATGCAACTTGAAGGGATTTTATCATGAACATCACATAGTATGATCAAAGCTTGGATCTTTGAAATCAAATCATGAATTAAAACTTATCAACAACATGAATTTCAATTTCTATTCATAAAAATCTTGACAATGTCATAAATATATAATTTTTTAATTTAGAAAAGGATCTTGAACTTCTTGGGTGAAAGAAACCCAAGAATCAACATCTAACATACCTCAAAAACTTGAATCTTAAAAGAGAATGACTTTTCTTGAAGGTTCTTGAATTTAGAATGATAATTTCTTGGTTTTCTTGAAGGAGAGCTTGAATCTTGTTCTTGGGAGATAATCTTGAGAGAAAACCCTAATTTTCTTGTTCTAGAGAGTGGAGAGGATTAAGGGTTTTTAAAACTGATTTATGATAGTTATGTACATGATTTTGATGATTTAAATCATGGAAGGTGAAGGAAAAGTCCAAAATACCCCTACGAAATCGCTTCCTAGTTGCTGAAATTCTCAGCTGACGACCAAGGCTGTTAAGACATCAGATCTATGATAGTCCGTCAGCCCAGGTCATCACCTGGGAGCTGTAATTGATAGGTTTATGTCTAAGTCTGATGACACGGGCTGATAAACCGTCAGATCTGTGACAGCCCGTCACATATGTCGTCACTCAACTGCCAGGTTAACATGCTGGAGTAAAATGGGTATAACTTTTTGCTCCGATATTGGATTTGGACGAAATTGGTATCGTTGCAAAGATAATTAAATTATATATATATATATATTGGTGGGTCATGAACTCAAAAATTCATAATATACGTGATATAGGCTCATTCGAAGTTGACTATACCAATATCCTTCCCAAAAATTTAATCGGTAAGGGATGTTTGGATTCGTCTAACAGGTAGGACGTATTTTAGGCCTTATTATACACCAAAATTGATCATAAAACTAACAAATCACTAGAATTTATTTCTCATGAGCTTGAAGCATGGTTCTACTATCGATTGAGAATCTCGGGGTATTACAATATCTCCCTCTTGGGAACATTCGTCCTCAAATATCATTTGTTAGGCTAAGAGTACAGATCGGATGATCTTAATTAAGGGACGAGAACATCTAAAACATGACTATTCAACTGGAACTACTAATATTCTAAGTTCTTATTCTGAACATGCATATTTGATGCATGGGATACACGGCTGAAACTATTGATAAGTTGAATTCTCATAATGAACATGCATATCTAATGCATGGATACCTGACCGAGTTGCTCTCATGAACGCATGACTGAATACACTGATGAACTGAACTTTTCTATTGAACATGCATATCAACTGACTCTTGAAAGCTTGACTGACTATACAACGATAACTGATGCAAAACTTGTAATGAGAATTTGAGCATAAAATTGAATGGGTTTTAGGAATTGAAAACATCGGGGAGTTATAGGGTATTGCCCCCTTGGTACACTATGTCCCTCTCATAACACTTACTTCACCAAAGTACTTGAAAAAATTGAGGCCGATGAACAAGGCACCTATGAACTGGTTCATAACTAAACGTCTGGGATTTGAATCTAATGCATGACACATGAACTGAGTTATACTCATATCTACTAGAATATTCTATCTTGGAATAGTTACATGCCTGAGATTTCTGATAGCATGATTAGGTGAAAACATAAGAAAACAATCTATACGAATCTGACTATCTGACTTTTAAACTTACTGCTGGTTCCACTGACTAACTCATGTTGAAACCTTAAGCTCAAATGGGAGAAAAGGACCTGAAAATGCATATCATGAAGATAAAAGACTCATAACGTACCAGAATCTATGTTAGGGAAACTTTCTTGATCATGGCGAGCCTGAAGTGCATAAAGTCTGTTCTAACGCTGACCACTATTGGTACAAGAAGTGGCACCCTGCTGATGCAATTCTCTACCCTTCTGAGCTAGCACTCTACACTCCTACATTCTGTGGCCTGTCTTACCACATCCAAAATATACCTGACTATTTACTCTACACACGCCTAGGTAATTCTTGCCACACTCTCCACAAAGCAGATAGGTATGAACAGTGCTGGAACTACCATAGGGTTTGGAGTCTGTCACCACATCATGACTGACATCCCTGAACTTTGGTACGAGTAAACTAGCTAAGGATGGAGTTGGGACTAAAAACTTCTGGCTATGCTGAAAACAGTTACCACCTTGTGACCCTGTCTGAGAAAAGCTGTAACTAAGTATTCTGGATCTCTTATTAGATCTCTCTCTCTCCTTAGATTTATCTGCATACTGAGAATGTATCATTAACCTAGCAAGATTCATGTCTCTATTGATCATAACAGTTCTACACTTCTTTAACACCAACCCGGATACACCAGTCACAAACTTACCCATACTCGCTCTAGGGTCAGCTATCAAGTCAGGAGCATACTAAGCTAACTGGTTGAACTTAAGAAAATACTCCTTTACTATCATGGAGCCTTGTCTTAGGTTCATAAATTCTTCTACCTTAGCTTTTCTCATCTCTAGCAGGAAAAACTTATCTAAGAAGGCATCCTGAAATACATACCAAGTCATGGGGGCTGCATCCTTCCCTCTACTCTTCTTCCACATCACTACCCAATCATGATCAATGTCCTTTAGCCTATAGGAATCTAATTCTACACTCTCCCCCTCAAAAACATACATAATCTACGTAATCTTCTTTACTTCCTCAAGATAAAGTTGTGGGTGCTCACCTGCAACTGACCCAAAGAATTCTGGCGGGGTCATTCTTATAAAATTTTTGATCCTAACTATGGCTGAATCCCCATCTTGCTGAGGTGGGGCTACAGCCTAATGATTCCCCTGAACATTAAACAACACAGCTTGGGCTAGCGCCTGAAAAGTTGCCCAGAACTCTGCATGTGACACATTCTCACTTGGAGGATCTACAGGCTGAGGTGGCTGGTTATCATCCCCATAGGTATTGTCTTTACGAGGAGGCATACTCTGTAAATGAAAGAAAGAGATGAATTAGACTGAGGATTAACTTAAGCTCATGCTCACTCGCACGACATGAATACTAAAAGAAGGGAGACTATTCCTAAAAACATCTTATAGCCTCCTGTACATAAAGAGCTACCCTTTGCATGCTAAACTTTGAAATGGGAGAAACTAGAGAGTATTTGGGAAGGGGACACTAGAGTTATTAAAGGGGAAGAAATTTGGGTAATTAAAGGGATTTTATAAAAGGGTCGGGGTTAATAGAATCGGGTTAGGTTAAAACTCGATATTTTAATGAATTTTCCCTATAAAGTATCTTATCTACGACACAAAGGTATACCTTTGCGATAGTCTTCGTGATGCGAGCTTATCGCGGAGACTCACTGGAATGTGCCACCTTTTATTTATCCTCTCCATGAGATGATATTTGTCCTCCATGATATGATTTGCAATGCAGAGCTATTGCAGAGGCTTACTGGAAAATATACCTCGGGTGAATTTTTACCCCCATTTGCTTACCTTCTTTGTTCCTCACTTGCATGCATTTTTTACATACCTAATAGCTTACCCTTACCATGAAGATTCTCATTCCTACATTTTCAATAAAAACAACAAAAATACACAAGTAAAAGTAGGTTGCCTCCAATCCAGCGCCTTATTTTTGGTCGTGGCTCGACACATCTTTTTTTATTTTTTTTATTTTCTATTTTTTTACTTTCTTTTTCAAACAACAAGAAATAAATCAAACTATTACATTATATTCGTGGGTTTCCTCCTACACAACGCCTTATTTAATGTCTTGGAATGACCCAACTCAGCTTTATTTGTCTTTAAAAGTGATAGATGTCTTGTGCTGATCCCCATGATCCTCCTAATAATGTTTGAATTTCTGTCTATTTACCATGAATGTTACTTTTGTCCTTATTCCATAGTTCAACATCCCCATCAGAGGTCATTCTCACCACTTCAAATGGTCCAAACTACTTGGACATCATCTTTCCTGGCAATAATTTCAATCTAGAATGAAACAACAACACCTGTTGACCAGGCCCAAAGATTCGATTCATAATCTTCTTATCATTCCATCTTTTCATTTTCTCCTTGTATAACTTTACATTCTCATATGCATGTAAGCAAAACTCATCAAGCTCAACCAACTGTATTATTCTCTAATTTCTTGAAATATCCAGATCAAGATTCAACTTTCTCATAGCCCAATATGCCCGGTGCTCAACCTCAACTGATAGGTGATTAGTTTTTCCATATACCAAGCGATAAGGAAAGGTCCCAATAGGCATTTTATAGGTTTTCCTATACACCTATAATGCATCATCCAACTTGGTCGACCAATCCTTTCGTTGTTCATTGACCGTCTTCTGCAATATCTACTTAATCTCTCGATTAGACACCTCCACTTGACCACTAGTCTGTGGGTGATATGCTGTGGCTACCTTGTGTCTAACCCCATTTTAGCCAACAAATTCTTGAACCAATTATTTACAAAGTTTGTTCCCCCATCACAAATAATCGCTCAAGGTGTGCCAAAGCGAGAAAAGATATACTTCTTAACGAATTTCATCACTATTCTTGCGTCATTCATGGGAAGATCTTCAGCTTCTACCTACTTTTACACGTAATCCATAGACATTAGAATATACAAGTTACCCTCAAATGGGGAAATGTCCCCATAAAGTCTATACCCCATACATCAAATATCTCTACTTCCAAAATATTGTTCAAGTGCATCCCATGCTGCCTTGATATCATGCTTGTTCTCTGTCATTGGTAACAATCTCTAACATAATCCATAACATCTTTAAACAGTGTGGTCTAAAAAAAACCAGACTCCAGAACTTGTTTAGTTGTCCATTGTCCACCATGATGACCTCCATAAGGCGTTGCATGACAACTTTCTAGCACCTTTATAGATTCAGCTTCTGCAATAAATTTTTTTATTATTATATCTCCACCCTGCCTTTCTAACCCTTGACTTGGACCCCAATTTTGAATATCTCCTCTCGATCTCAAGTTGATTAGATGAAGATAATTATCTTAAGTAGATAATGATGATTAGCTTATTTTAACAATTAATTCAAATCACTGTTATGATCTTTTTTACCCAATCTTTACCTCTCTCTTAGGTTCGTAATAGATACAGGCAAGATCCTAACGCTTGCAACCGTTATGAAATCTAAGCATAACGAAAACCATAATACATCCAGCAATAATAATCTAGAAGGATTAAATACTTCCCTTACTTTTTTAATCCTCCACGGTTCCCACAACCCTAGCTAAGGGAATTAGCTGCTTATCATTGTATAATATTCAATGGAATTTATATTTAAAGCATTAAATCAATCTCACAATAATTAATGAATAAAAACCAAAGTTTCAAATTGACTAATCAACCAAAATCAATAACAAAGCAATCCCAAGATCAAAATCGAATCTCAGAATTGAATAAATTTTTGTAAGTAGTACGAATGTGTAAACTAACTAAAAAACATCAAAAGGGTACTTATGGAGTAAAAGGAAATCCTAGGAAACCAATCCTAAATAAAATAGGAAAATCAAAGTCGGTGGCTACTTACGGGGGATAGGTGGTCCCACTGTTTGTTTCCAAAACCTAAAACTTCTCTGAACTCTTTGAACTTTAGTGTTTTTTACACCTATAGGGCATAGTTACTACCTATGGCCGGTAGGTGCTCCAACATTGATGACAGGTGAAAATCTTCAGCTTCTGAATCTTTGAACTTTGACTTTCTAGCACATATTTTTACACCTACTCCTCATAGGTAGTACCTACGAAGTGTGGGTACTCATGTAGTTCTCCCAAAACCTAGCTTCCTACCAAACACCACAAAACACATCATATCTAAAAATAAGACCTTAGTGACTAGCAAATTTTCATAGTTTTAATCATTGGAAGTTCTATGAAACCATAGCACATCAACACCCTCAACTTAGAATGTTTACATGTCCTCAGGTAACACAATATTACAAACAAATCAATGACACTTAACTAGGAGAAACCTAAGCTATCTACAACAGTCAGTCATTAACTTTAAGTGTAAAACAATTACCCCATCCTATTTTGACACCTGAAACTAACTGTGTGTATCAATGAAGCACAATAATATGACACAAATAAATCAATATATGGCATTTATTTTAGCAACAAACAACCATGCATATGTACAAGTTACACTACCCAAACAAGTAAGTAGCTAACAATACAACCCATGTGCCCTCACATCAAAGAAGTCCCAATCACTCATATAAAATCATGCATATCAATGCAGGGATGATCAAGAGACACTCACACTCATAAGGAAGTTCCAATCAATGTGCATCAAATACCATAGGTTTGCACTTATTTTCTTTACCTTAGCTTTCAGACAATTGGGTTAACATCACAATAGGATTTTACTCGACTTGTAATATAGGCTTGGGGGTGGGTATGGTGCATATGGACATTTAGTGACTAAGCCTCCTTAGAATGACACTTACATTAGGGGTCCACAACTTAACCAATTTTTTAAATTCCACCCTTGTCTCTCTCTTTTTATTATATTATTGCATATTCAGGAAGGGTGTGGTGTATTTTATTCTTCTTTTTCTTTTCTTTTTCAAATTTTCTTCTTCTTTCTCTTTTTTTTTTTACCACACCCATCCCTACTTTCTTTTTTCTTATTTACCCTTCTACATAACCTCTTCACATTATGCACCCCTATGATAGCCACCCTCAACTTAGGTAATTTGCCTGAGTTGAGATGCATAATATCCAAAGAGGACCAAGGTCAAAATAGGTTCATTGAATCAAAATTGAGAAGGTAAAAGGCGAAATAAGAAAAATAGGCTATACAGGCTCATAATAAGGATCAAGGGATACTTATTCATATTTGGAAGGTTGTATACGATAAAAGTAAACTTATTTCAATAATGACCTATGATCTTTTCCTGACCAACTATCCTACAACCTAGGCAAGACTAATCGGGCAAGTTCTAGATTCAAAACAGAAAGGGAACAAAGTAGTATCTCACACACACATATCACATGGTTGCATCACAAAATACTACCTATTCAGTTCATACAATCATTAGCTATGTTTATTGTATCCCTAATTCTAATGCCATAATGAGATGCACAATGGTCACACATATATACACATCACACAGTGCAAAACACAAATTCTTGAAAGGGTATCATTTTTCACAAAAGTCAATAACAAAGTAGATTAACTGCCCTAGATACTCAAAAATATCCTAATTATACAAAAAAAAACACAATATAACACAAAATTACACTAGACATGTCGATTCTACAACCATACCGCCATTGATAGGAAAATAAGCACGATAACCAAAATTCCCAGCGACCATGGTAATCATACCTTCAACTAAAAGATGACACACTATCCCGGTATGTGTAAATAATGTAAAGAAAGGGAATGAGGAAATACTTGGAATGCACTAGAAACCCGTATCATGCTCGTCTCCCTCAGAGGATGTCTTAACTGAAGGAGGAAGTGGTGGTAGAGGTGCGGTACAAGAGGATGCATCAACATTTATCTCAGTATAGCTTTGTCAATGAAAAACTAAAGATTTCTTTGAATCATGGGTGTCCTATTTTAGGTCCTGATCATATGGAAAGACAAGATCTTGTAGAACATCGTCCCTTACTCTCTTGGTCCCAAATTCAAGGACTGGCTCCTTCTCAGTATACAAATCCAAATACATCAGTCGGTGTGGTGGCATTGGCTGGGCAAATAAGGAGATCTCAAGAAAAATTGATGGAATATGACTCTTAGTTAGAGAATGTACCTCAGTGCATAATGTAGCCACTTTCTTCGTAATCCTAGCTAGATCAGGTGCCTCAATATTAGTAAATCATGCTTGTAATCTCTTCTCAAAGCGTCAATAAAAACATGCAAATTTTCCCTTGTCTCTAGTATCTCAGCCCTCACAGTAGCCAAAATCCTAGTCTCTTCACTCTCCAAAGTCATTAAGACCCAAGGCTAGATCTACTTATATAATATGGAAATCTCAGACTCTGCTTTTTTTAGTCAGGTTGTGGTCTCATCCTGCCTCTCTATTGGGTGGTATAAAAACTCTTGAGATTCCGTAATAAATCCTGGAACTATAGAAGTGGTAGTAGGGTGAGGGTGACTAGAAGATACCCCAACTGGCTTAAAAATAAAGGCTGGGACTAAAGTTGATATCGATGAGGCCCATCCTCTTGAGTGCTTATCTTGGGTGCATCTCTTTTCTCACTCATCTCAAAATATACACTCATATCCATATCAATGCCCTACTATAACTAGGATTTGTAGGATCTAAAGTTCTCTTAGACTGGATTAGAATCATGGTCGAAGTTCTATGAGTCCTCTGAGTAAGGACCGAGTTTGCTGGATCATTGATCAAACTCGTCTGAGCCAAACCTATAGCATTGACTCTTTGGTAAACACCTGGAACCTCAAGTACGCTAGCCTCATTGCACAAATCTTGGATAAGTCACAAAAAGAGTAGTATAGTCAACTCACCAAAAGCTCTCTCATGTATCTCATACTTTATAATGGCTGCAAAGTCTATATTATATCCATCCATTAGAATCGCGATCAATGAAACACCATCCACTATAAGCAAGTTGTTCACAATAGTCGAACTAATCAATAACAAACCACCATCCATCAAAACTTAGCAGCAAAATTCAGTTCTGCCTTCTTAATGTGGCTCTTACCCTCAATCTAGGGGGCCTTCTCACCAAAGTCTAAAATATAATAGGTGATTCATCTCACCAACTCTAACCTTTGTATTATATGCTCATCATACCGTAGAGCAAGTCTACCTCCCACAAATGTAAATCTAAAATTTCACTCTATAGTAGATACTAGAGTTGTATTATCAGGACCAAGGAGAGCTTGGTGGATGGCTGCCGCTGAAATATCAACCATGACACCTCTCACTAATTTCTACTCTAATTTGGGGACTCTGCTCACCTATCACATCTAGGTATACTCGAAGATATCACATCATAGTAGGAGGCATAAAACTATCGCACTAATTCCTAGCAATATGCACCCTATTATCCACCAAAGATGATAATGATCAAATGCAACCCATAAAAGTAGTGCTCTAGTTAAACCAAAACACTCAACTCATCACTCTTCCCAAATAACCCTCTTGTGCTAGATTTCCCTAGTCAAAAGATTTCTCTTTTATAAATCATCTTTAACCTCTCTACATACCATCTTAGGTTTACTTAAACAATAGGTTCAATCGAGATATGAGTAAGTTCAAAAATCTGGTCAGTCTGAGCTGGTAGCTCTATGCCTGGTGCTGGCACCTGATTATATATTTATGCTTTACCCTTCTTAGACTACGATACTGTAGATGATAGCTCAAGAGCTGCTGCTGCAGACTCATCTATTGACCCCTCCTCAGATTGGGGTTCCTTTCTAGTGGCTCTTACTCTACCTTCCCCTCATCATCTCCTTACTCAAACGAGGGAGAATTTGGTGGTGAAAATATGACCGACTTTATTCTTTTCTTGGGAACTAGTCGACTGGCCTATGGCTGGGCCTTAGCCTTAGTAGAAGTGCGAGATCTTCCCCACTGAGTCTGTGCTCGAAGGTGGATGCCCAAAGTATCTAACAATAATCTTTATCACAACTTGTCTCTGTTCCCTAGTCGGTGGGTGAACTACTCTGGTTGGGGAAATCTGGTACTTCTCTAATGAGCCAGTGTGCTTGGGGATTCATCCCATCGCCTCGATGGTCTTGCCTTCTTTTTGGAAGCTTTTTTGTGCCATCATACCTGAAAACCAAGTATTAGTTCCCAAAAGAGAGTAAGATATTGCAAATAAAGAAAAACTCAAAATTATATGACTTCAAAACTTTCCCTATATTTTACGTCCCTATAACCTTTACTCAGTGCAAACGAGTCCAATATTTGCACACATAACTAGAATCAAAGTTCAAACACATACATGGTATATAAGTCTTTTGGGTTTCCTCAACCTTTTCAATTTCTACTTCCATTTGGGGCATGATCACGAAGAAATTATTTAAGAACAATGCACCACTTTCAACTTTGTACGTTAATTTTAGGCTCCTAGACATAAGTTTGTTGGTTTCTTTGTCTTTTTCAAGAATTTAACCATACCAACTTATGTATTTTTAGTTTAGGAAAAGATAATACTCTTCGAAGTCAAGAATTTTACCTTTGATTTTAGAACTACTAGTGAAATTTTAAAAGATGAAGATAAACCTAACTTGAATGTAAAATAGTTGCAATTAGATGGGTTAGTATAGAGAACAAGAGAGTTATAGCCTTATATATAGTGTAGGGGAAGATCGAGGGTTTGGCTTTAAGAGAGAGTTAGAGATTTTGTGTTTAATAGAGCTTTTGGGTCGGGTTAGGGGCTTAAAAAGCACTAGTTTAAAGGTGGGTCAGCTTGGGTAGGCCTATTTTTCGAAAAAACTTGTCCAAAATTTTGGGCATCTACGGGGCAACCTATGGCTCGTAAGTGGCAGGCCATAGGTGGCTCAAAATGTTGGGCTCATTTTGGCTCTCCTAATTTTATGCTCTATTATCTATGGAACCACTTACGAGGTCATTATTAATATTTACAACACCATAAGTGGGTTCGTATGTAAGAATTCAAAGATCCCCAAAAGTCCTCAAAACTACTTTTTGACAGTTATTCCATAACTTACCTGGCCTGAGTGGGACTTATAACCACTATGAAGGGGTCAATGAGTCCCTTTAATTTAAATTTTTTGATTTTAGAAATGATTTACCATGTCGAGTTCGTTCCTCATACTATAGACATATAAAAAGAAAAACAACATTAACACTAAAATAGTGTATTGTCTCCCTGCTAGCACTTGATTTAACATCGCAGCACGACGTGACTATGTTGGTTACTCTGACTTTACCAATATCCTATGGGTATTTTCCTATACTCCACTTTATTTAACATTAAGGTACATCACGGGTACCTTGACTACATAGAATTCATCAAGGTAACCAAAGGAGTGGCCTTTTGGGTCATCAACACAAAGTATAACTGACACTACCTTCATGTCGGTTGGCTGCTTCATAGTTCTGTAGATGTTAAATGTGACCTCCTCATTATTTACTTTGAAGTTGAGCTCTCCTTTCTCCATATCTACCATCGCTCTACTCGTGGCCATGAATGGTCTTCCCAAGATTATAGGCATCTCAAAGTCAACTTCACAATCTAAGATAACAAAGTCAACTGAAAAAATAAAGTTTTCCACTTTCACCAAAATATCAAGTGATAATCCCATTGGTTTCTTTACTGTATGGTCTGCCATCAACAACTACATAGTAGTAGGTTCAGGAGGGCTCAAGCCCAACTGTTTGATCATAGCTAGTGGCATCAAATTAATACTGTCTCTCAAGTTACATAATGCTCTAGCAAACCTGGATGTCCTAATGGTGCATTGAATTACAAATGCTCGGGGATCACCCTTTTTTGTGCCAGAGATCTAGAAGTAACCATATTATAGTTGTGTAATCCACCAATATCCTCAAACTAATAGATTTCTTCTTTGTTACCAACTCTTTCATAAACTTGGCATAACCATACATCTGCTCAAGAGCCTTA
This sequence comes from Capsicum annuum, assembly GCF_002878395.1. Classification (NCBI taxonomy): domain Eukaryota; kingdom Viridiplantae; phylum Streptophyta; class Magnoliopsida; order Solanales; family Solanaceae; genus Capsicum; species Capsicum annuum. The sequence goes on along the minus strand of NC_061117.1, from coordinate 141,012,471 downwards.
AGAAGAGGGATTTTCAAGCTTGTCTATTTCAACATGTCAAAGAAATTTTTGAACTTCCCTTCTCCCTTCTTCTCTATGGAAAAGGTGGAGGAGGTCATGGAATTTGCTTCAGTACAGTCTCATCAACCGTTCCCTTACCTTTGTCCTTCTAACATTATCATCAACACCTATAGCCTTTTCTGACTCTGCTTCAGGTGTCTCATGAACCACAACACTATGATTCTTTGGCTCATCACTAGTAGGCATAGAGGGATCAACAATTGTCTTATCTCTCAAAGTAGTAATGGATAGACAATGGCTGTCATTTTAGGATTCTAAACTGTGTTGCTCGGAAGGGTGCTTGGCTGCTTCTGATTTAAAGTTGCAGAAATTTTTCCAAACTGATGCTCTAACTACTTTATCAGAGTAGCATACAACTCTACCTTCTAGGTCAATCTTGAGATATCTACCTTAATCTCCTTAAGGAAATTTTATTGACCCTTGACCATCTTGGATAATATGGCCTCCATCCCTGAACCAGTGTCACAACGACCTAGTGGAACATACACACTACCCTTCTCCTTGTAATCATTCTTGCATCTTTATTCACCATCCCGCTCTCTGCTTCTATATCTTTACTATCCCCATAATAGTTTTAACCTTGTTTCCTTGCCCTTTGGCTCATAAACCCACCAACTCTTGATCTAGGTACTTTGCCTCTTCTTCTAAATTAGAGTAATAAGATCTAGAGGCCTAATCTTATGAGCCAACTTTATTCACCTTCTCTGAATTCATTATTATAAATGCTTTGTCAATAGCCCAACCTCTGTCCTTAGCTGAACAACTTCTTGCGCCACTAAATCATCAATAACTCTATGTTGTGCCAGTGTCTCTCTCTACCTCTTGAGAATGCTATCCTCAATTGTTCAGAGAGAACTACTCTAATATATTAGAGTTTTTCTCCCAGTGTATGCGCATGAATACTCCTCTAGTAATAGTGTCTGCCATTGATCTTAAACTAGTGTTGAGGTCTCAATAGAAAATCTCAAGCAAGCTTTGGCCCAAAATCCCATGGTTAGGCACCATCATCAACTTTATTTTGAATCAGAACCATGCCTCATACATAGACTTATAGTGTAACTGCCTAAAATTATATATCTTGTTCTTTAACTAAAGCATTCTGGATGGTGGAAAGAAATTATCCAAAAACTTCCATCGTATCTTATTCCAAGTAGTGATTGATGCTCGAGGAAGTTTCCCTAACCATAAAGTAACTTTACCAGTCAAATAAAATAGAAATAATCTAAGTCTCAGTGCTTCTTGATTTACCCCAGGTATAGTGTATGAAGTGAAAATCCCAATAATGTTTGAAAGGTGAATGTTTGCATCATCTATCGGCAAGCCTGCAAACACACCTTTCAGATTCAAGAGCTAGATGACATCACTAGTAATGTTGAACTTCACACTCATTGCAAAACAGAAGGAATAATAGCTTCTGTCTCGGTAGGCTCAATTTATCCTATGTCCTTATTTAGATCATCATATGGAGGTAAGTATTGATAGACTGGGAGTACTTAGGCTCTACTACCTCTAACTCTATCTCAAGTTTGATAAAATCAGCAAGCAGTACAAAAAAAGTAAATAGGGGGATTGTAGTCGTAATATGTAAAGTGTAACAAGATGTGGAATGCTTTGGTTGTCATCAATTAGAACAAAAACTAGGCTTGCATTCCCCCTAGATCCTAACTCTGTAGGTTTATCGTGATTCAATCCAACTATCAAACTGTTGTGCAGGTAGAATCTTGTAAGTTATGTGTCACAAACAACCTCTCAACACAATTTGGTGAATCTCACTCATCTCCTCTCGGTCTCAGAGTGTCACCTTACAAACCTTTTCCTTGGACCCTAGTTTCAATTATCTCCTCTTGATCTAAGTTGATTAGATAAAGATAATTATCTTAAGTAGATAGTGATGATTAGCTTATTTTAGCAATTAACTTCAAATCAGTGTTATGATCTATTTTTCTCAATAGATACCTTCCACTTAGGGTCGTAGGTGGGATCCTAACATTCGTAACTGTTAACAAATCAATAAGTGCAAAAAAACCTCAATACATATAGTAACAATAATCTAGAAGGATTGAACTCTTCCTTTGCTTTGTTAATCCGTTAGGGTTCCCAAATGACTTGCTAAGGGATTTAGTCGCTTATTATTGTGAAATAATTAATAGAATTCACATTTAAAAGCAATAAATTAATCTCACAATAATTAATGAATAAAAACCAAAGTCTCAAATTGAATAATCAACCAAAATCAAGAACAAAGCAATCCCAAGATCAAAATTGAATCTCGTAATTGAATATATGTTTGTAAGTAGTAAGAGTGTGTAAACTAACTAAAAAATGTCAAAAGGATATTTATAAAGTACAAGGAAGCCCTAGTAAACCAATCCTAAACAAAAAAGGAAAATCAAAGCTGGTGGCCACCTACAGGGCATAAGTGGTCCCACTGTAGATGTCTAGAATCCAAAACTTCTCTGAACTCTCTAAACATCAGTGTTTCTAAAACCTATAGGGCGTAGGTACTACCTATGTCCCTTAGGTGCTTCAATGTAGGTGACAGGTAAAAATTCTTTAGCTTCTGAATCTTTGAAATTCAACTTTCTAGGACATAGTCTTACACGTACTCCACATAGGTAGTATCTACAGGGTGTAGGTACCCACGTGGTGTCCCAAAATCTTTAATCTTCACATTTTTTCTCCTCTTTAGCTCCAAAACCTAGTTTCCTCCAAAACACAACATAAAACACATCATATCTAATAAAAAAACTTAAGTAACTTGTATATTTTCATAGTTTTAAGCGTCGAAAGTGCTATCAAACCATAGCACATTAATCCCCAAGGTATAAAGACAATCCTCTCAGGCAGTCAAGAACTAAAATGCATCCTTGATTGATGTCCCAAAAAACCTAGTTGGAGTCATCTAAAAAATCTACCTAACAACTTTTGCTCCTCGATAGATATAGCAGGTTGGGTGACTATCGGTAATGGAGGGATCTCAATGCTGGGGGACGCAACTATTAGTTGTGCAACTACCTCCATACCACTTTCATCCACCAACTAAGCACAATCAGATGGTGCACCACTAATAAAACCCAATAATTGAACTTAAGCATCTTTGAGCACTGACGTAGGAATAAACCTTGATGGAGCCTAGGCTGCCCCTTGGCCCACCACTGGTTGAGGTGGTCGAATCTTTAGTGCAGGAGAAAGAATAAGGCTCATGAAGGATCCATATTTGGACCTCTAGCTAAGGCTACAGCTCTCACCTTCCCCTAACCTCTAGGTTGGCCACGACCTTTGGTAGGATCCTTAATGCGAACTCAAGGTCCTCACCTCCAGTAGTAGTAGATCACATCTTAGACATCTATGAAAGAGTGAAACCAAGTGAATCTTAGAAACCAACACGAACTTGTCGTATGAATGAGTGAAGGAGTATCTCCTAAGAATGTCCTATAGCCTCCTAAAGATAAGAAACAAACATCATTATTTTGATATACGAGACTCTAATAGATACTTGCTCTTATACCAACAATACCAGTGAACCTAAGCCCTAATACCAATTTGTCAAAACCCAATTTACATAGCCATGATAACACTTACAGGTAAGCCAAACGGTCTCCTAGAATGACAAGTAATGGGATAATTAGTGGAAAGTAAGGTAAATACAAAAATTATGCAAGTAATTAGATTACAAGCCATTAATTAAAAAGATTATAACACAACTGAAGATTAGTAAGAAAAATAATAGAAATATCCCACAACCTAGTAAGGTTGGTACAAAAGACTCTAGAAAAAGAACAAGAGTATTATAAGTATCAGCTTACAATAATGTGGAATAGAAAGACCATCCAAAATAAAAGAAGGAGAGAAAGTTAGCTATAGATTCGAAAAGCTCATCCTATCTTCAAACTCCGACTAGAACTTATACAGAAGTCAATGACTGATAGCTAGTACTTGTATATGTATCAGAAAAAGATTAAAAAGTATAGTATGAGTACCAAAGAAATGGGTACTCAGTAGGCATCATCAGATAACCGAGCTAAATCATAATATAAGAATAATAAGATGCGACATAATAAATTAAAGTCAAGGAAAAGGGCAACCTGAAATAGTGCTCCAAATACTAAAAGTAAACAACTCAGTTAATAATATCGAGAATAACATGACTCTCTATAGCCTAAATAGGTCCGTATATTCCCAAAAGACATATGCAAGAATAAATAACCCAACTGATCCCCCATAATCTTGGTAGATGCAATCAAGAAAGAAATATTAATGGTAACACTCATACCATATCCAAACCTTAAAACCATAATTGTGCATCCTCTCATACCCTAAATACCAAACTCAAATCAATTCCAAAATAATCATAAGTGTACCTCAATACTGATCTTGAACTTGAAATAGTATCATGAATACCAGACTCAAACTAAAAATAATATCATCATTGATGCTAGACCCGAACAGATCTTAATTTCATAATTTTCATACTCAAATTGATCTTAATATCATAATTTTCAGAATTGAATTGGTCTTAACAAAATCCAAGGCAAAAGCCTAGAAAAAATTAGAATATGTCTAGTTCTCCTTAGACTCAAGAATGAAGATCGAATGACGAGAGAAGTCCTCTTAAGTAATAAAAGAGCTAATTATCATGTTGACCTAAAGTAGACTGAATAGGTCCACTTCTAACCCTAAAAGTGCATTCTAAGGCAATTCCTACAATAAGTTAGACTAAAGTTCTAAAATCCCACTACAAGGGGCTACATAAGTCTCATTAAGTATTAAGGTGGCAATTCCACCCGAGGAACAGGTGGTTCAATCAATTCTACTAAAATATGTCTCCCTAATCAGCTAACTAATCCAATTTTTTCTAACTATATGATCAAGCCACAATTCCAAACCTAAGACTAGCAATTATCATACCAATACCATAATAAAGCCCAATCTAAGAGGAGAGTAATCTTTTCCTTCCTGGATGCCAAAGAATGCCTAATAAAGTTTGCTAAATTGGAGATTTTTTCTTCCAAGAAGCCTCCACATGACACCACGCCATCAAATAGTGATCTATGCATTAGTACGAGTATAGTGGTATCCATATTACATTCAAATGCTTTGGGTCTGAAATCGACTTAAACTTACATATGGGATCTACTTGTGGAATGATAATTTTAAAATTGTCAACATATTTCTATATGCTCAATAATTATTTACCCTTAAGAGTGAGTAAATTCTGAGCTCAATCGACACTCAATTCAACCCATTAAGGAAAACGAGATTTCTAACTAATATGGAGAATTTGGTCAAGAATTAGATGGAAACTTACAAAGAATACAACGAGGGATTGACTTTCCCAAGATCACCAACACCCCATGATCACCAAAGGTTCAGTCTCCTAATTTTGTATGTTCTCTAGGGTTTTATGGCTCTTGGAACTTGGAGAAAATATGTAATACCCCAAACTTTCTTTAAGTCATATCTAATCTCCTAAAGAATTAGTGATGACTTCTAAAATGATTAATGTTTAAATTAGATATAATTGAAAAATTAAACTTTTTATCATCTGGGAAATTAAATTAGCTTTCCAACGATACCAATTTTGTCCAAATCCTATATCGGAGTAAAAAGTTATGGATGTTTTACAGAGAACTATTGAAACTGCCCAGAAGTGACGGTCAGGCCGACGCACCATCGAACTAGCAACAGACCATCGCACAAGCCATCGCAACTAAGGTAGTAAACCTATCTTCTAGTCAAGTGTGAAGGCTATGACCGATGGAACATCAAGCTAGCGACGGTCCATTGTCGAAACCGTCATAGACGAGGCAGGAAGTTCAGGTTCTGGTAAAGTACAATGGGATGGATCGGCGGACTATCGATCCAGTGATGGACCATCACCCAAACCGTCGCCACTTTCGATCAACAATTTTAAGCCATTTTTAAAAGGGTATTTAGGTATTTTTCACCTATTTTAACCCCTAATTATACCAGACCAGAGCTCATAACTTCATTATTCATCCACAATAACAAATTAGGGTTTGTTTGAAAGATTAATCCCTAAGAAAAAGAAACCCTAGGTGTCTAATCCCAAGTTAAGAATTTAAGCTTTCCTTCACCAATCTTTAAGAAATCATCCACCCAGGTATGTCAAGTGTTGATTCATGGGTTCCTTTTACCCATAAAGTTCATCCCAAAATTAATGACTTATTTGATCAACTTCAGGGTGCTAGCTATTTTTCAAAGATAGAACTTAGATCAGGCTATCATCAGCTTAGAGTCAGAGAAAGTGATATTCTAAAAATAGCTTTCCAAACTCGGTATGGTCACTTCATATTCTTAGTTTTATCCTTTGTTCTTCTAATGGCCCAGCAGCTTTCATGGACTTGATGACCCATGTGTTCAAGCAGTACTTGGACATGTTCGCCATAGTCTTTATGGATTATATTCTTGTCTATTTCCACAGTGAATGTGATCATGCATACCATCTTAGAATAGTATTGCAGACTCTCAAAAATCATTAGCTGTTCACCAAATTCAGCAAGTACAAATTTTGGCTAAGGTCAGTAGCATTCCTTGGTCATAACATCTTTGATGATGGCACTAGATTTGATGCTCAAAAGATCAAAGCAGTGAAAAACTAGCCCAGACCTATCTCTCCATCAGATATCAGGAGTTTCTTAGGTTTGGCTGGCCATTACCATCAGTTTGTTGAAGGATTTTCATCTATTGCATCCCCTATGTCCAGATTAACTCAAAAGAAGGTTCAATTTCCGTGGTCAAATTCATGTGAAAAGAGTTCTTAGGAATTGAAGACTCGACTCACCTCAGCTCCAATTTTGACTCTTCTAGATGGTTCAGATGGATTCGTAGTGTACTGCTATCCATCCAGAGTAGATTTGGGTTGTGTCCTCCTCATGTAGCATTGTAAGGTCATAGACTACGCCTCCAGACAACTTAAACCCCATGAGAAGAATTATCTAACTCATGATCTTGAGTTAGCAGCCTAGTTTTTGCCTTAAAGATTTAGAGGCATTACTTATACGTTGTTCATATAGATGTATTCATAGATCACAAGAGCATTCACTATGTATTCTCTCAGAAAGATCTTAACATCCATCAGAAAAGATGGTTAGAGCTCTTGAAAGATTATGACATAAGTGTCCTTTATCATCCAGACAAAGCTAACATAGTGGTCGACGCTCTCAGTAGACTGTCTATGGGTAGTGTTACTCATGTTGAGGACAGCAAGAAAAAGTTAGCTCAAGAAGTCCATCAGCTTACCCGACTAGGTATCCTCTTGTCAATTAGCAGAAGGTAGTAGATGGGTTCAAAATATTTTAGAATCATCTGTAGTATCCGAGGTGAAAGTAAAGAAAGATAGAGATCCCAGTCTTGTTAAGTTGAAAGAGTCAGTCAGAGATCAGAAGGTAGAGGTTTTCACCCAAGGGGGAGATTGTGTTCTCCGTTGTCAGGGTCGTCTGTGTGTTCTAGGTGTAGATGACTTAAGGCTATGAGTACCGTGACTTGCGGGAGATATATTGGTGGAATGGGATGAAGATAGATATGGCAAAGTTTGTGGCTAAATTCTCTAAATTTCATCAGGTCAAGATAGAACATTAGAAGCCTAGTGGGTCCATGCAGGAGTTCAGTATTCCTACTTGGAAGTGGGAAAAAGTGAATAGGGACTTTGTGATGGGTTTTCCTTGTACTCGTCATCAGCATGATTCAGTTTTGGTTATTGTAGATAGGATAACCAAATTAGCTCATTTCCTTCCAGTCCATACCTCCTATTCAGCCAAGGATTACGATAAACTCTATATTAGGGAGTTAGTCAGATTACACGGTGTCCCATTGTCCATTATTTCAGACAGAGGTACCCAGTTCATCTATCACTTTTGGAAAGCATTCCAAAAGGGTTTTGGTACCCAAGTTTATCTCAATACAACCTTTCATCCCTAGAAAGTTGGTCAAGTAGAAAGGACCATTCATACCTTGAAAGATATGCTAAGGGCGTGTGTAGTTGATTTCAAGGGGAGTTGGGATGACCATAAGCCTTTGATTGAGTTTGGATGCAAAAACAACTATCATTCCACTATTCAGATAGCTCCATTTGAAGCTCTCTGCAGTAGGAGGTGCAGATCTCCAATCGGTTGGTTCGAAGTAGGTAAGGCCATAGTAGTAGGGCCTGACTTGGTTTCGACACCTTAGAGAAAGTTCAGTTGATCAGAGAAAGACTCCAGGCTGCTCAGAGATGATAGAAATCATATGTAGATATGCGTAGAAAGGATCTCGAGTTCGATATTGGTGATTATTTGTACTTAAAAATATCTCCCATGAAGGGAGTGAAGCAATTCGGCAAGAAGGGAAAATTCAGTCCCCGATATGTCGATCCCTTTAAAATTCTCAATCATTTTGTCAAGGTAGCTTATGAGCTCTAATTGCCTTGAAATCTAGCATCAGTTCATCCAGAGTTCCTTTTCTCATTTCTAAAGAAGTGTGTAGGTGACCCAGCAATTGTAGTCCTGGTAGAGGGCTTAGACACTTAGAACAAACTCTCTTATGAAGAGATTCCAGTCAAAATTCTTGACTACCAGACTCATAGACTGAGGAACAAAGAAGTCCCTCTAGTCAAAGTTCTTTGGCAGAATTAGTCCGTTGAGGGAGCTACTTGGGAAGTAGAAGTAGAAACTTGTATCAAATGCCCTTGCATATCCAGTCATATGTTCATGTATTAAGTCAATCATATTTTCATGCATTAGATATGTATTCTCATCACAAGAAACTCAGTTTCTTAGTAATTTCAATCATGCATTCATGAAGACTATCCGTCATATATCCATGCATCGAACATGTATATTCAGTATGAGATTTTAGTATATCATAAGTTCCAGTCATATAGACATGTTCAATGTTCACGTATCTTAAGTAAGATCAGTCTATCAGCTTTCCCAGTCTAGTAAGTCCCATTTGAGGATGAATGTTCCCAAGGGGGAGACATTGTAATGCCCCGAACTTTCTTTAAGTCATATCTAGTCTCTAGAAGAGTTAGTGATGACTTCCTAAAAGATTAATGTTTAAATCAAATAGACTTTACCCAATTTAGATGTTTTATCATGTCGGAAATTGAATTATCTTTCCAACTTACCAATTTCATCCAAATTCGGTATTGGAGTAAAAAATTATAGATGTTTTATAGAGAACTATCGGAACTGCCCAAAAGCGATGGTCAGGCTGACGGACCATTGCCCAAGCCATCAAAACTAAGTCAGTGAATCCATATTTTGGTCCTTCGCCCAAACCATTGTAGATGAGGTAAGAAGTTTAGGTTCTGGCCAAGTACGACGGGATGGAACGACGAACCATCGTCTAAACCGTCGCCACTTTCGATCAATAATTTTAAGCTATTTTTAAAAGGGTATTTGGGTTTTTTCTGCCCCTTTTAACCCCTAGTTATACTAGACCAGATCTCATAGCTTCATTATTCATCCACAACACCAAATTAGGGTTTGTCTCAAAGATTAATCCCCAAGAACTAGAAACCCTAGGTGTCTAATCCCAAGTCAAGAACTAAAGCTTTCCTTCATCAATATTCAAGAAATTATCCACCCAGGTATGTCAAGTGATAATTCATGGGTTCCTTTCACCCATGAAGCTCTAGAAACCCTATTTGAAATATAAACTTTGGATTTCATGGTATGAATTGAATTATATCCATGTTTATGTTGTTTTTTGATTTCCAAGTTGAAGTCTTAAATGATTATCATGAAAATACATTAGTATGTGGTTGAAATTCTTTCATTGGAAGTGTAAAATGTTGCCATGATGTATTATTTTAATATTCATGCCTAATCCTAAAAATATGCATGCAAGGTGTTTGATAAAATGCCTAAGAGAATAGGAATTATGCCTTATGAGTCATTTGTGACCAAAATTGATGAATCCATGTTTCTCCCTTATGTTCAATATGACTCCCACGTTATTGTTATGCTTTGTAATGGATTGAAGTAATGATCATGAGATTAGGCTTATGAAAATATGATATGTTTACATGTATTCCTAATCATGTGTAAGCTTATAACATGCGAATACTTTATGAAAATCCCCAATGATTGTACTATGAATTGTTGACTATGGTCATGTGCCAAGAAGTGTCATGTCTTGTAAGTTTCATGCTATTGAGTCCTGGGGTACTTGTACCTAATAATTTAGCAGTGTACCTAGAGCCACTATCAGTTTTATGGTAATCTCAATCATGCCATGATCAATAGTATTCTTAGTCAGTTTCAGAACTCAGTAGAATTCACACAGACACATGACTCAGGAAGACTCAGTAATCTCAGTCAGTTATCAGATCTCAGTAATATTTTATCAATCAACGAAACTCAATGAATGCTGTCCAGTTCAGTTTAATTAATCATGTTTAGTGTCTATTCAGATGGGAGTAGGATTCAGCAGCGAGTGAGCCAAGGATAGAAACTCACCTGTTATTAGAGGGTGTGATTCTTAGAAGCAATCCTTGATTTCTAGAACCAGCGTAGGTTGAGACATAAAACCTACTAGTTGAGGGTAAATGAGGTGGCTTAACCTATTATATGAGGGTCCCACCATTCTCTTTAGAGTACCTGTTAGATGAGAGATTACTCACATCTTGTCCTTACCAGTGGTGTGGTATTAACACCCTTTCAATTGGGGTTACAGATTGGAACCCAACTCAATTATATTATCTTATTTAGGGCATGTTGGTTAGATGACTACTTTCCACAATTACAGTTAATCTTAGTCTCAGTAATAGAACTTAGATAGTTTTACAGAATTTTAGGACTGTCAGATACAGTCACCCAGTTCAGTTTGGAGCTTAGCTAGTTCCATCATAAATAGGACTGTCAGACACAGTCATTCACATAATAGTGTATCAGGTATACAAAACTTATGTCATCAGTATTTAGATTCAGTGATGTCATGATCTCAGTTATAGTTTACGTATTTATGCATGTATTCTCACATTCATGTTATTCAGTCAGTTAGTATTGTTTATGCATATAAACCCTTTACATTCAGCCTACCTCGCTTACATACTAATACATTCAATCGTACTAGTGGATTTATGCTATGGTGTTTTATACCATAGGTTCAGAAGTATAAGCTCTAGAGCATCCTTACTAGATCAGACATTCAGCAGCCAGACTAGCAATGAGTCCTCATCATTCGAGGATAGCATGATTATTTTATTACTTTGTTGTTTCAGTAGTCTGGAGTTAGTTGGGGATATGTACTATCAACTCCACAGTTTTTAGACAGTTTAGAGACTTCTAGACTATAGCATGTTCAGATAGTTATTTCAGTGGTGGACTCATAAGCGGCCAAAGGGTTTATTTATTGGCCAAAGGGCTCCCATCGTATTTCCAAATGCTATGTTTTATCAGATATTTAAACCTTATGGACTTTTATCCTTTTCTGTATTTATACAGTATATTATGCAGTGCTCAAGCATAGATATCAATCATGGGTTAGCTTGTGGTCCTTTTGGGTCATGAGCATCGTGTAGCATTTTGGGTACCAGATTTGGGGCTTTACAAAATGAGAGGGTAAATAGGAGAATTTAGTGCCCTTATAGTTATTGCTTAACTAGTCACTTGATCTCTTATGTTATCTCTGTGATAGCAGCACATAGTCGTTTATGTGATCCTTGCACCTGTTCGACTTCAGCTAAAGCAGAAAAAGCATCGCTTAAGTGACAGATACTAAAGCTGTTAAACCTCTACTAAAGTGATAGGGATGGTAACAAGATTGGCAAATAAATAAACCCTTTGGCCGCTTATGAGTCCATCACTTAAGAAACCAAAGGTCTGCTTAAGCGGTTTCATCAACTGAGTCTATGCACTAGCTGAAACTTAGTTTTTTCCAAGTTTTCATTGACCCCTTGGGATTCATTCAGTATCCCATGAATGTAAAGAAACTATGATACCCTATCAAATTTGACATTTCAAACTTAATGACATCATAAAAAATTCCATCTAGATTCATTAAGAAAATATGGGTCCGGCACCTAAGAATCACTTTTATCAAAATCCACCTCATAGCTCAAAATGAGTACGAATGTGTAATACCTTGAGACTACATCGTGGATGTCACACGGTGTTTAGGACCATAAGTGATCCCAAGCTAACCCTTGTACTGGCATAACTTGTGAGCAACTGAAAAAATACATAAATCTGAACGAAATAAGCAAAAGATAATAAATCTTTTCTGAATATAATCAATACAAAACTATATTAAATGATTACAACCCTGCTTATACAAAGCAAAACTGGAATCAAATACATTAACTTACTGACTGTACATGAAGCCTCTACTAGTATTGATTTAGGTAGCTGGGACATGCCCCTAACTATCCCGAATCAATATGACTTAATAAAAAAAAAATACTACTCAAAATATGACAGACTCAAGCCCTCGAATCAAAAGGACTCATCACGTACTGATTGGAAGCTGCAAGCTCTCTGAATATGATATGCGCACTGCAACTTGTACCTACATTATGAGACAATGTAGCACATAAACATATAAGTTGATCAATATTTTTGGAATGTACTGAGTATGTGAGGGTGAATTCATAAGTAAACGTTGTAACTAATTTTGCATATAACTTGTAAAGAATGTATGCTAAGTGAAAATGACTCACATTGGCTTGAATAACTGAATGCTAAAAATCATGAATCATGAATAATAAAGTATACGGTATAAATTTTACGAGCCATAATACTTGGTTCTAAAAGTTGTAATTTTACTCTTTCTATTAGTGGAATAAGTAGGACTGAAGTCAAGTCTACTTTAAAATCATGCAGGCTAAGTGTAAAAGGACTCACCTTTATCATCTATAAACTGAAAGATGAAAATCTCATAGCTAATGTCTTATGTAAAACAATATCTGAGTAAAATTTTGAGCCTTTACACTTTATTTCTAAAAGTTATTAGATTATTCTATTTTAGGACTTAGGGAGGAGGTTCTTCTAACCGACATAAACCATGTGAGCTATCATGAAGTCCAACGTCTAGTTCCCCTAAGGGGAAAACCTCATATTGGGGAGAGGTGTTATACTCTTGCCAAGGATCGTATCTTAAGTGATCACAATTTGTATCTGCATCTATATAAATGGGAATAATCTGAATTTATACCTATGTTGGCTCGTAGTTCTATGGCAGGTAAACTGAAACACATACCCAACTCGGTGCTAAATACTACTCCCTTTACTTATATGCTCATTCTGAAGGAAATCCATTTCAAAACTAGCATAAGGTCTTCTAATGAAAACTAGTTATGCAACTATTTGTTTTAAACTATATTCAAAACTAATATGTGTGGATTCCATATCTTAGTTGAGGATCAAAAGATCAAATCTTGTTTAGAATCTGAATATACGTTTGTCAAAGAATGCTCGAACATCATCTTTCTTGAAATATCAAGGGATAAACTTAGGGCTTATAACCCATGCTTGAAAATCATGTCAAATCATAACAGAATTCATGCTCAAAAGAAATAATCTTGAAATATTTTAACAAATCTAGTCAAGATAATGAAATTCAATTCTCAACATATATAAAATCAAGTCACACATGAATGTGTAAAATTAGCTATGCAATTCAACATTCAAATCAATTGTCACTTGATAAACATCAAGTAATGATAATTAGGTATGAACCCTAAATTAAAATTCATGTAAATTCAACTTTTAAAAATAGTTTTGGGGACAAGAATGAAAGAAGTATCCTTGTTCATAACCCCACATACCTTATTTGATTAATTGGATGTAAAATCTTGAACTTTGAATCTCTAATAGTGTTCTTGAAGCTTCTTATTAAAGTTCTTGAATTAGGAAGCTTGGGTTATTTCTTTTCTTGAATAAAATTTGATGAAGTTCTTGGTGTTATTGAGGGGCTAGGGTTTTCTTGGAGAGAAAAGGATGAATAATAATGTATCTAATATTTTTGGGGGCTAAAATTATGTGTTATGGATGGTTTTGGGTGAGGGATATTGACCAAAGTGACCCTAAACCCTTTAGGAACTGAAGCAGCATGTGAAGTAGCTCTTTATTGCGTTGGCTATCGTATTGGGGATAGCAACACATCGCGTTGCTGGTAGCATCGAGAAGACCGATGCGCCGCACCCCAATTGTATCGGCTTACTGTCTCATACGAAAAATTGCATAACTTTTCACTATGGTATCAAATTAAGGAAAAATTGGTATAGTTGGAAAGTTAAATCAATTATGTACAATTTGGTGCGTCGGAGATGCAAAATTTTATGTGTATCGAAAGCTATACACGTTCAAAGTAGACCCTTTAGAATTAAATAAAAAGATTTAGCTGAATCAAAAGTTCTTAGCTCAACTTCCCTCTAAGTGATTCCTAGAACATATTTCACCTCGAAAGAACTTAAAATAAGAGGATAGAGATCATGACACATGAATTTAAATATAAATCATGGGATTAGAGTTTACACATGTAGGAATGATGGTTCAAGTTTTAGCTCAAAAAGGCAGGGTGTTACACTTATTAGCTTAGACAAAGTTGCTCCAAGCCTTTAATCAACATTCTAAAGATGATGGAACTGTCTGAATTGACATATGAGGTCGTTAACCTAAAGTATATACAAGATTTCCAATCCTTAACAATGAGAACTTCAAATAGGAAATTATCTCTAAAGACCAAATAAAATACCCGAGAATCAGACTGTTAGCTCCAGTAAGTCATAAATGAATTGGGGAAGACATAGGAAAGATCCAAATTGCAAAAAAAAAGTAAAAATGCAGAAAATAACCTGGAGGGTCATTACACAACCAGTGCTAAATAACCCTAACAAAACTATTTATTATCTACTCATAACTAGATAAACTATCAATCTGAAATAGAGCATGAGACAACTTAAAATAATAATTTTATTAACATTCTAAAAATATTGGATCTAGCCATGCTTAAATTTACCAAATCTTGAACAAATATCAATTCATGTTAAGTCAAATTGAATCATGCTAGTTTATGTGAAATCATGCTATCATGAAAAATATCAAAAGATTACTTTAACCATCAACTATGAAGTCTAAATCATTGGGGTCAAAAACCAAATCTTAAAATCGTGATGCTATAATGTTTTTTAAAAAATTATATGCATGAGAATATAGATTTCTTTATTAAAAAATAATTTTAAAATTATTAGGCTACACAGACTATAAATCTAAGGAAAATAATCAGTAAGATTGTTCAAAAATATGCATTTACAAATAATGGGTTGAGGAAAAAAACACTATTTTCATTAAATATAATGAATAGTAATATCTATACAATAATAAATCCAGTACCATACATAAAAGAATTAAACTAAAGGTTGTGGGCTTGAAATCCTAACTGAAATCATCTAATAGACAATGAAATTTATTGTGAGAATGTAAAGAATTTCCTCCCTAAAATCTTACATACCTAAGAAGAAGATATGTACTTAGTGAAGAGTATGACGGGATTTTTTCTTGAAACCCTAGTCTTGATTTTTAGAGGAACTTGTTCTTGCGTTGGGATTTTGAGAGAAAGATAAGAGAATATTGATTAAACTATGAAAATAGTCTAGTAATAAGTATAGAAAACGTTGGATGGTTGTTGAGTCATAAAAATTCAAAGACACCCTTTTTAGATGTTGAAAATTTGTTGGAATTCAAGAGTTCTAAAAGAAATTCACAAATCCTAAAAACATTTTCATGAATCTTGTTTGTATGTCAAGATTATTAGTTTCATTCCATGTATTTTCATTCAATAATTAGCGGGTTTCATTCCACGATTAGAGGTTTTTCATGGAATATTAGCAACTCTCAAGGAAGGTAACACAACTTGTTTCATAATTCATGGTCCCATCCCATGGATTATGATGTCAATCATGAAAAAATGGGAAGTTAATAAACTAAAGGAATTTTCCACCTATGGTTCCACGAGTAATAGTCTAGCTCCACAGATCATGAATAAGTCCTTTGGAATCTGAAACTTGAGCATCAATCTAGTTTTACATATTAAGTCTTGAATATTCATGGGATAAAATCTGAGGTTTATAATATCTCCTCTCTGGGATCATTTGCTCTCTAATAAAGGATATAATGAGACTGAAATATAGGAACCACTAGCATGGAACTGATTTCTTAAACTAAATATCTACCCTTAATTTGACTGATTTCGACTAAGTAAAGACATAACTGAATTTAAACATAGCATGAATGCATATTAGGAATCACATAGAATATACATAGACATGAAACTTAGGTGAGTAAGCCTATAAGGAAAGAGGGTAAACTACTAAGAAAGGAATATCTATTTACTTAGATGCTCCTCATCATATGTTCTAATAACATTTGGTAGGGACCACATGCATAATCCAAGTATGACATTTGAATAATAGATTCTAACATGGGTTTAGCATTCTAGTTTTTGGTCTAGGTTCATAGAATAGAAACACTTTAGATTTGAACATGATACAACTTTGATCTAAAGTTATATAACATGAAACATGGTATCTTGTGTAGAAAGTAAGAATAGAACTAAAATGACTTACGTAATGCGACTAATAACTTTAAAACTTGGTAACATTTCTAAATCATGCTCCTTCTTACAAAAATATACACTTAATTGGTTGCAACTTCTAACTCTCATAGGGAACACTAACTATGGCTACTAAAGGCTAATTCTAGTTGTATGCTCTTACTCCATTTAGTCTTAACTTAAAGATACAAGGTAATACTTACAAAAATGACTATGCGAGCCTCGACTATAGGAACCTAACTTCTATAGCCACTAGGAGTTCATCCTTTTAATAGTTCCTCTTGCCACCCAATACAAGCAACCTAGAATTAATGTCAAAGGGTAAAAAGCCACTAAAAAACACCATCTACAGTTATATCAACAAACACATTCACACCTATTATTTAGATGTCATCAATACAACTATCTTAACATAAAGAGGGTCACTGGAAAGATAGAACACAAAGATCTAGAATAAGAGGGATGCTTTGAAATTATGACTTGGATTTTTCATAACTTCAACACTCAACTAGTGGCTGAGGAGTAAAGTTTACAATGAATAAACCTATTCAAGATATTTGATCTAAGAACTTACTGACATAGTGTGATTTTTCCAGTTATTAACGACATAAAATGAGTTTATCGGATTGTACATATTGTAAAATGTAAGTGCATAAGTCATGAATTATATGACACAAGATTAGAATTCATGTATTCATGGAGTATGATTAGGTTTATTGAGTGAGACTTTTACTTCTTATACTAGGAATTAACATTGTATAGACATCTGCATAAAGTACATGAATATGATTTATGATTTTGGCACTTAAGGCAAGGCATGAGAAGAGTGTTATTAGGTACAAGGAATATACTAATTTAAGAATTGGTCGAGTATCCTCCTCCTCCTAGATATGTTCTAGAAATCCTTATTATTATTACTTGACTCTCAAAACCTGACTTAGTTCTTTATCCTATCATCTTCCCCTTTGATCAAAAGTCGTTGTCTAAGTCTGCAGACTTGTTCAATAATATCTAAGAAAAACTATGATAACTTTACTCCAGTGATCAAGGTATTGATATATGCATAAATATTAAAATCCCCATAGGAAAATATATCTGAAGGTGTAAGATTCAACACTAGTACTTATTACTTGAGATATTACTCTTAACTTTCTCTATCCTTCTGGTCTTGGCCAAGGCCTTATCATTACTAAAGCATTGGCATATTCAAAGTTATCTTAAATGTGAACTTTACCTCAATATTCTATCATAAATTCTATAAAAACTCACTATTGACTTGATGGATACATGGCTTCATCTATTTACTCCAACCAAACATTGTCACCACTCTACAGCTACTACAATTGTAGACTCATACTTCTAACTCTACGGTAATTCTTTCTCTATAACTCTCGATATTTTATCTTATAAAATATCTTGGAATAACCACTACTCAAAAATCAAATCTAAACATATATTATCTCTCTTCATAAGTTCATCTGCCATAGGGTTCTGAGAAGGTATCTAGAGCACATCATACATTGGCTCAAACACATCATTCACATAGACAAGACTGAATTTTTTTGAATTACATAACTTAAAAACACTAGTGGGATCCTCTCAATCCCTTGGGTAGTCTCATAAATATCTGCAGGTTCTATTTATGAAAAACTTGTTAGTGGAAATTTAAGCTTGACTACTTATTATACCTCAAAATTGAGCCATTGTAAGTGGAAACAAAGTAATGCTTGGACTTGTCTATGTTTCTAGGAGACAAATCTATTGGATGATTTGCAGTATGAAAGAAAGAAAAACATTTAGTAAATTCCCTATAGCATTGATTATAAGCATTGTGAATAACACACTCATAAGCAAGACTCTACTAGACAAGGCTTTTAAGACACCCTAGGACACTTGAACTCTGTGTTTTGACAGTAAGTTTGTCACAACCCAAGCTACACCCTAGATATGAAAAGATACTTGAAGCCACTAATAACCCTAAGTAAGACCTTGATATATCATCTATAGGCACAATAATAACATAAAAAGAAAGTTATAACTAAAAATGTGATTTTGACAAGTTTTAGAAAATAATTAAGGTTTGAAAGAAATAAAATATTGAGCCTGAAGGGCTAACATAAACCATACTCTAATGTCTGTCAAGCCTCTAAGTCTGAGTAAAACATTGTGCTAGGAAAAGGCCCTAACTACCCAAAATAATGCCTAAAATAAGAAAAAATAACTATACTAGGTCCCCAAATATGGAGAACTCATCACTCCTGAAATCTGAATCACTAATATCTATTCATTAACCCAAAAAGGATCTTCTGTATCTACGTCAATGAAAATATAGACAAAAGAGGCATGAGATCAGTACATAAAAGGTGCTGAGTATGCACAAGAATAAAGCTACATAATTGGAAATAATTTAAAGAACAAACCTAAAAGGTGAATCTCATAAATATAGGTGCTAGTTGAGAGTAAAAGAAATTTAAAATCAATAGAGGTTTTTGTAAAGTTCATAGCTAAAATCATGCTTTTTGAAAACATACTGTAATCTTATCTAGTCATGCATCAAAGTAAAATCTATTACGTAAGGGTAAATTAAAGTAAAATCTAATAGGTAATACTTTCTTACAATCAATATACATAACTTTAGCTAATGATTTCTAATGTCAAACCCAGTTAGGAGGGTTTCTTGATACCGTGGCATGGTATATGACCTATAATTCTATGCCTGGATCCACTAAGTAAGCATGTTAAGATAATGATCAACCGATATTTTGGATCCTTTAGTGGCACGTAGTTATAGGATTTAGATTTTCTAAATCCATATCCATTTGGTGCTAATTAATCCTTCCAAATAATATATATAATCATATTATCATTAAAATATGTAAAGAACCATCTATCTATTTGTAAATCTTGAACTTTACTCAATTCATATTTTGAAACTATCATAACATCACCCTTCTATGTGTTACTCTACTTTTTAAGTATTCTTACTGTCACCGGCTTCCAAATTTCATACTTTAAAATATAAACTTCACAAGCATTGAGTAAATCATGTCAAGAATGAAAATCCAATAAGGAGACACCTTTCTAAGTGTATAAGTAAAATACAATATCTTTAAAACCATTATCATAAAAAGTGACATTAATAGAGTGTAATGACCCTCTAGGTCATTTCCTTAATTTATGTGCATCTCTAATATTTTGAGCCTTTCCACAGTAGCTACAGGTGATTTATGACTTGTCGAAACTACCTGTTAGATTATTAAACAACTCATTTAGGTTCTAGTCTCAATTTCCTATTTTAGATCTTTCATTATTAATGAATTCATCTCAGACTGAAAATCCTAGTAGACGACATCAGATGAGAACTCCAATAGTGTCATCAACTCAAGAACATTGATTTGAGGCTAGGAATACCCTTGGTTCAAATCCCAAGGCTTATGGACTTATTTTGGGCTATTTGGTGGATTCTATGAAAATGGAACTATAGGTGTAGGACCTATATTTAGTCAAAACAATTCTGAATGAAAGTTTCAATGGTCTTATTGAGTTTGGAATGTCAAATTTTGTATGGTAACATAGTTTTTTTGTACACACGAGGTTCTAAAAAAATCTTGAGCAGCAATCAAAGTCTATTTGTACTTAGAGAAATCTAGTGCATGGTACCAGAGGGTGCAACCGTTTAAGAGGACTTTTGGTTGCTTAAAAAGTGGTCTCTTAAGACCTTCTAAATTCCTATACTATATCATTATAAATTTTTATAAATTAGGCCTAATTTGGGCCCTGATTTATGCTTAATATGTGTTTAAAATTTGAGCACACATTCATTATCCTTCGAGGGAACTCATGACGGATTTAATTTTGGATTTTGTTTGTAGGCCCCGTGGCATATTCTTTACCTAAATTTTGATCTAACCTTTTATTTAAAAATATGGGTTTTGTCTTACTCCTAATGATGTGTAAATTACTATTTTGATAGAATGGCAGCATTTTTTGGATCATGGAGCAAAGATGGGCAATTCATGGATGATTCAAAGATTCTGATTCAGCATCAATATAGGCTTTGGTATATTTGTATTCGTAACATAATGTGTAACATGCAAGGAAGGTATGATAGGACATGTTGATGATTAGAACATCCTAATTTAGCCTAATTTAGGAGTTTGGAGATAGAATGATGAACCAGCCTTTAAGATAAAATTCTTGTTATAGTGGTAGAGGCCTATCACCCTCGACTATAAGAATATTTACCATAGTTGATGATAAGTATCTATTTAGTATAAGGTTTATTACTTGACCTGTTGGATTATATCATGGTTTTCCCCGGATGTTAGTATTATCATTATGCTAGTTGAATACTATTGGGTCTGAGGTTGTGATTACGATATTAGTTGAACTTCAGGTGAGTATTATACCCTTGGAAATAGGTGCAATTCAAATTTTGGATGCTTAGGTGCCTTATGTTGTATTTTTTTATACTAGTGATGGATTGCATACTATTATAGGCTTTCATTTTTATTTAAGGATACGATTCTAACCAAAACCATGATTTTACTACTATTTTCTTGGAAGAGATTCATTATCTCTTTTCACTCTTAAACTGGGTTCTTTATAAAAAGAGAACCATACCACCTTACTTAATAAGTTACGAGTTTTTGGAAATAAAGATTTTATTTTGGAAATTACACTAAGATTGATTTTGATATATGGTTTATCCAGTCTTTTACCATTTCCATTTACTTTGGTCATGAGAGATTCTAACCCTTTCTATTTTTTTATGATGGTTTAGTACAAAAATTAATCCCGGGTAATGGACCTTTAGACCTTTAATTATAGCCATAATTTGAGTTCATGCACAAATTATACATACATGTCTATAATACTAGATGAGGTAGACTGATGATGATGACTATTAGAAATCCTAGATTGAGACCAGGTCAGTGTATATGAATATTCTCGAATCCTCTAAAGGCCTCTTCATCTGTGAGTTATCATGTCAGAGAAGAGAGATCACTGTAGGTCCTGCCTTTATGAGTTATCAATATAGAAGAGGTGTATATACTTAGTATATTATCGAACTTGAATTGGTTATGGTATTATGAACTTACTTTTCTTTCATTCACGCATATGCATTTACTATCAGTAGTATATTATTTGGTGCGTATATCTATCAACCTTATGGAGGGGTTGTATAGGCATAGGCTATGATTATTGTTTGCTGAGTAATGATTGAACCTTTTAGATTCATGAGGAGTCAGTTAGGTATTGCTTATTTGAACTAGCCAATTATTTTATTATTCTTATTTTGGTTAGTTCATGGTAGGATGATAATGGAATGATACTAAGGTTGGAGGTATGATTTTGATCCCTCTTTCTTTTATGGTTATTTACATCATGGAAAATATATTCATAGTTAAAATTATTTATAGTAGGCCCAGATCATGCAAGCATTAGCTTTCCTACATGGTTAGGACTTCTTGGAGAGGTTAGGTTGGTTATCTTAGGTTGTACTTATGGGTTAATCTTGTATACCTATAGGTGTATATACGCATACACACACATATATATAGCTATGGTATTATCTTATATCCTTCTCTTCCCTTATTTATTCATATTGTTTATGCATTTCTTAGCCTTGTATACTACTAAATACCTTTCCTATACTCTTAACTTATACATTGGCTAGTGATATATGATATAGTGCTTTAGTTCACTAATATAACTAGAATAGGTTAGTTTATCCTTATTGCATCTATAGCCTTATTATGTTAGCTTTCTGTATAGTTTCCCATAGTTTATATTTCTACTTTGCATGTTATATAAATCAACATTATCTTTGGATCTTTGTTGGTAGTTTCTTATTGTGTACTTGGTGTTTTGTACTCATGCTACACTTCTGCTGCCTGCAGATCATAGTACAAGTTCTTGCTATTATTATGTACATCATGCAAAGAATCTTTGAATCGGAGATTCGGGGTGATCTTTTATGGTTTGGAGTACTACTATTCTCCCACTTATGGTTTAGACTAATCTCTATATTATTCTTAGAGATGGGTTGTATTTGTGTATTATTTTTTGTTGAACCTTATACTCTTATTATATTAAAGTATTTTGTACTAACTTTATTAGGTTATTAGGACCACTACATATCTATTAGCCTTTGTATTATATTTATTCTGCATTTTTCTTTATTTTTTTTGTTAGTCCATTGCTAGTTGTTTCAAACTATGGGTTAACTTACCTACTGATGGGTTATTATAGGTTCCATTATGACCTGAGAAATTAGGTTGTGACAAATTGGTATCAAAGCTTAGGTTTACAGATATGTTGGCACAAAGCTAAGTGTCTAGTAGAGTCCTTCATGTTGGTGCAAATATGTTAGTATCCTATCTTTGTGATGCTATTGGGCATTTTTAGGAAATTCTGTTCTTGCCTTCTTGTCATGTTTCTATATTTCTATGAACCTCTAGTACATTATTTGACTCAATTCCATTCTAGATGTATGATACAAGGTTATCAATACGCGTGGATGGGATTTCAGCACGTGGTACCAAAGCTTTAAGAAAACTTCAAAATAGGGAGTCCGAGATTAATATCCAATATATTCAGCGTCAATCAGGGGATTTAGGGCCAAGCTATGCTCCGATAAAGTTTGTGACCCCTTCAGCCTTTCAAGATTCAACATTAGGGATTCTAAGCCTTTTTATGGATACTTAACAGTGAAAGATGAGGTTTGGTTCATTGAGTAGTTCTTATTCTAGAGTTGAGTTTGTTGGTGTTCAGTAGGGTTCCTTGTTGGTTTTAGATTATGAGGTTGGGTTTCTTAAGTGGGCTAGACATACTTATATGATGTATCCTTCATAGTATGAGATGGTGCATGGATATATTGGTGGATTAGTTTTGCCACTCCACTTGGCTTTAGAGAATTTAATAGAAGTTAGGTTTTCTTTATCTTAGGTTGTTGATTACATAAGGGCCACCGAGAGAGAATGTATTAAGAATTATAAAGGTGGCAGTAAGTGGCTATTTCATTTGTATAGAGCAATTGGTATTTCTTCTGGGAAGGGATCCTGACAACGAAGATCATCTTTACTTGTAGCATGTCAATTCTATGCAGATAGCAGCTCAAGCTATAGGTGGCTCTAAAATTAGACATGTTTGGTCACGATGGCCAGAATTCTCATCGGACCTAACTGAGTATTTTGCATAGATCTTTAGACTATGAAGGATGTTCTGGATTAGTAGGTGTAGTACCTCAGGGTATTATAGGAGCTTACTTTGGTTGTTGTGTGATTGTTCATTGTTCTATAGAGTTCCCCATCTGTGAAATAGTTGTTTAGGTAGATTTAGAATATGTTCCTTCATAACCTAGAGCTTCTAAGGTATTTTTTGATTGTGGAATGGATGGTCATTCTAGTAGGAAGTGCCCCCGACATTAGTTAGTTAACTAGTTAGGGTCAGCTCATATTTCTCACTAGTTTAGAGCTCCAGGGTTTGCTACAACTATGAAGGGACCACTCACTAGTATAGACGGTTTTCTTGGCATGGGATTCTTAGTTATTCATCTTATCCAGATTATTTTCATAGTGTTTTGGAACATTCAGTTAGAGGCAATGTACTAAGTACCTCAGTTGTTGGTTTAGACGCTTAGTTTGAGTTTGGACCTGCTCAGATTCATGCTTCTTTGGGCACATCAGGAATGTGACATTGGATTTTATCATGATCAAGCTCCTTTTATTTCATTTCATTACCTTTTCATTTTAGTGTTTTGGAGTTTTCATACCCATCACTGATTATATGCCTTGGTAGGTTTATATTGATTATTGTGTACCTTGGTGTAGAGTTCATGATTATGTGACTACCGCCATAAATGACTTCTTTAAGTAGTGCATAGAGTGAATAAATATTGGTGTTTCCTTAAGGGTGTATCATTTGTGTTCAAGTCCCATTTACGTTGGCATATTGGTCTTCTTAGGGCCCTAGAGTGGTACTTGTTATTGATTTTCATTTTTGGTACCACCGACACCTTATACTGATGTTTGTATTATTATTGTTATTATTGTCCCTGTTTGACATTCATGGATTCTAACTGGATAGATGGCAAGACTAGAATTATCTTATTAAAATTCCTTTCTTCGTGATTCTTGTTCGTTGGCCTAGGCGGCGAGATTAGTTTAGTGGTTTCCCCTTTTTAGCTAGGTTAGGTTGGTCATTTTTCTTTTCCATTAGCGATGTTAGATTTATTATTGAATAGGATATTAAAGTGAAAGTAGGTTGGCCTCTTATAGTTCTATTATAGTTCTAGAGTTGTCAATTTCGTTTTATTACCCGTTACTGAGTTTGAGATTCTAGTACTTGTCTATCCTTCTTTATATAACACATTTCTAAGGTTGACCAATTTGGGATTCGTTCTTTCGACTTAACTAGTTAATTTCCTGATAATGGTCTTGCTGTTGATGTAGAGGTATTGGGCTTACTATTCAAGCTTGTTGAGTTCATATCTTAGTGATAGTATGATCTTCATATTGGTATGGCTTGGATACTTTGTCTTTTCCATAATATGGTTCCTGTTTTAGTGAAGTTAGGAGAGGTAGAGATAGGTGATTTTTTTTGGTGACCACTTCTCGAGTTTTCCAATCGAGACTTCATTAGCTTGATTTGGTTGGGTCAATGTTTAGGTAAGGTTGCATTTCTTTGAGTTGCTAGAGTTTTGGTTATCACTAGTACGGTTTACAGCCTTGGTGGGTTCTTGGGTATTCTTTGATGATTCATGCCCTCTAGTGGATATTGTGTCTTCCCAAATTATGGCCATGTTCTTCAATAACATTTTAGTTTTAGTTCTTGCAAGGACAGTTGGGGGATACACTTGATTTATAATAGTAAGGTTGATTTGGGAATTTGGCCTTAGTTCAGACTTGTCGACTTCAGTTTTTGATTTGATGCCTTAGAATAGAGGCTCGAGGATTATGATAGATTTGAAGTATGGTTTCATACCAATCTACAAGATTTTGGTATTGTTGAGATTGAGTGATTCAAGGGTGGTGTTGATATTTTTTGGAGTTTTAGAGATAGGGTGCAACCTTTGTTTTATGATTTGTCTTGATTGGAGTTTTGCCTATAGTTTAGCTAAGCCTACTTTTTTTTACCTATTCGGACTTCTTTAATTTTGAGTGATTATGAGTGACAGAAATTTAGATGATGGCCCATTGGTACTTGATGATGGTCTATTCTGCTTTTGACCTTGGTTTTAAATTTTTAAAAGAATTTTGGATTGTCTTCTAAGTAAAAGAATTGTGCTTCAATTGGGCTTAGCATGGTTTTATCCCTAGCTAGTAGAATGTTCTGGAGCTGATCATATGGTTCCAAGAGTTTGCTCATTGGAATCCCAAATATCAGTTTCGAGGGCCATTCATATAAATTGTAGCATTGGAAGTAGGTTACAGACATTGATCATCACTATTTGTTTGCCCAGGTAGCACCTGATAGGCTTATCCTTGTGCTCACCATTATCGATTTATGGAGGATTAACTTTAGTTCTCCAATTTTAGTGTGATGGGGTTGTGTGGATAAAAGTAGGGTTTCCTTTTGGGTGGCTTAGAGCAGATGGTAGTCTTGGAAAGTAAAAAGAAGGTTATATTTGAATATTAGAGTTGGTTGCATTATTTGCACCTTGGATTACCTTTGGCTTTGATGGTTTTCACTTGGTTGCACTAGTATCGAGGTGGTGTCAGTGTGTTGTGGTTTGGATTTGTGTGCACCAGCTATTCTTGGATCATTTGGGGGCCAGTTGGTTGTTGAGGTAATGTTTTTATTATTTTAAAAATAAAAAAGGGAGGTTGGTTGAAAAAGGGATACCTATGAAAAAATTCTTTGTAAGCATTATCATTTCGTAGAGGTTATCTGGGGAGTCATGCTCAGGAGCGTGTGGGTCCAGTACTTTATCCCTTTGAGCTTTCATGCTCTATATATCCATTGACTTTCACTGATTAAAGTCCTTTTAGTAGTGGACATTGTAATGATCCACTAGGTTATTTCCTCAATTTACATGCACTTCTGGCATTTCGAGCCTTTCCATAATTGCTATAGGTCATTTATGACATGCCAAAACTCTCTATTCAGTTATCAAATAGTTCATTTGTTTCTTAGGCTCATTTTTCTATTTTAGAGCTTTTGTTGTTAAGAAATTTGTCTCAAACCAAAACTCCTAGTAAACAATCTCGAATAAGAATTCCTACAATGCCATTAGCTCAAAAACATTGATTTAAGGCTATGGGGACACTTGGTTCGGGTCCCAAGGCTTCCAATCTCATTTTGAGCTATTGGGTGGATTCTAAAAAAAAGAACTATAGGTGTAGGCCATACATTTAGTCGAAACAGTCTCAGATAAAAGTTTTGATGGTTCTATTGAGTTTGAAAGGTCAAATTTTGTATGGCGGCATAGTTTATTTATGTGCACGGGGTTTCGAACAAATCCAGTGCAACCATGTGGAGTCGATTTGGACTTAGAGAAATAGAGTGCAAGGCCCCATCTGATGCAATCGATTTAGCGAATCTTTGGCTGTTAAAGCGATGGTTCTTACGTGACCAAGGGATTGCTTTAGCAATTGCTCTTGGACCTTGCTTGACCATTTAAGAAATGGGCTTGCTTCTTAACAGAAGGACGAATATTTATGGGGGAATCGCTTAAGCTATCATTTGGCCTCTTGCTCACTGGGTCACTTTAGCGGCTATTGCATCCTATCACACATGCAAGTGTACATGGTCATGCAAGTAATAAAGTTTCCCTTTTGATCCATAAGTTGAACCTATAGGGACTTATGTTTAGCAGCAACACAATTCTAGTGTTACTAAGAAGATTGAACAAGTGCAATTCATAAATACAGAAAAAGTTTGAGTTTAGAGAGTTAAAAGTAACACTAAATAATAACGAGAATATAAAGTATTGGAGACAATGATTATGAGAAATCCAGGGTTAATATAATTTGAACAATCCTACTAAGCTATACAATCTTGTTGGTTAAATTAATTATCTTTGTTATTTATTCAGGGGGATAGTAACATAATTATGGTCATTCGAGCATCTAATTGTCTATCAAGATTATCCCTACAACTTTATCGTTAAGCAGGGATATGAGAACAAATTCAAACACATTTATATGTCTTTTCATACCGAATGGGGTGAATTAGGTATATTCCTATCCTAACCGTAAGTCCTATCTTTAATTCTTATAAATGATAAAAACCCATTCCATATATTCCGGGTGACATCCAAGCTATACCTCCTCTTAGAAGATGATACAGTCGTTGCCAAATATAGTAACCTAACAAAGGTTGGGATCAAATTCCAAGGGAATACGTGGAATCATGGTTCTCATCTCTTGTAATCAACGGGTGAAATAGGAAAAATTAATGGGGGTTTTAGAGTATCAATATCAAACTAGTAGCAAATACCAACTTCGGTTTTAATCAGTCATAAGTGAACATTAGGATTCTGTTCCACCTGGCTTCTCAACTTCGTAGGCTTATTATGCTTTGTTGAACAAACCCGATACTTTGCATGAAGAATTGATAAGTTATGTACCTTCTACAGTCTTTTGGACATGCATAAGGATTTCACCGTTTACCTTTTGAGTCTCAGGATGTTGCCTTACTAACCTTTATCTTGATCCCAATTAATTATCACCTTTTGAGTCTCTAGTTATTAGATTAAATCTAATCATCTTACTAAGATTAAACCTTGAAGCATGGACGACAGTTAAACTCCAAATTACTAGTGTCTTTATCTTTTCCTAGTCACTATACCTCTTTTGGAATAAGTAGAAATAATCTAGTCAGGGTCCTAACATATGTACCCATCAAGAAAACTATTATAGTTAAGATAAAGCATTGCATGTGTGGGTATCGGTTCAGAACAACAATATCACTTCCCCTACTTCGTCAATCCGCCAGGGTTTCCACAACCCTAGCTATGTGTAATCAACAACATTCATAATTGAAAGCATAGATGAAATTACAATAATAAGAAGTAGAAAACCCAAAACCGTAACAGAATTAATCAACGGAAGTTAATACACGAGAGTTCCAAGATCAAAATCAAATCTTAAAATAAATACGTTTGTGAGTATCGAAAGTCCATTTTTCTACTAAATACACATAAGGGGTATTTATAGTACATGAGGAAACCTTAAAATCAAAGGCTGAATGAAATAGGAGAAAAGGGGTCGGTGGCCAGTTATAGTCCCTACTTGTTCCTTGACCCTGGGTGCAGGTAGTACTTGTGGCCTGCAAAATGGGCGCAAGTGGTGACCGCAAGTGCTAGGATCAAAAATTTCTGCAAGTCAGCTCTTAGGATTTTGGACTTCTGACACTTGCTTTGTCCACATGCGATCTACCTATGCTATATGCGGTCCGTATGTTAACTTAGTGTAACGCCCCAAGAACCTATCCCAAGACGTCACATAGTGCTCAAGGCCACACGTGGCCTCAACCTAACCCTCTAAGACTGTCATGACTTTTAGAACTCATTATAGTGCAAATCATGCAAAGATAAAGAGGAATAACCATGCCATGAACATACTAAAATGCGAAGTAATACTGCCCTGTACAAACAAAATACTAAAATCTCTGTACACGCTGGTACACTAGTCTGACAAAGCCTACTTACATAGGACTGAGAAACCATTGGGAAAGATCCCTAACTAACTCGTACTATACTGAATGTAAACAACCATCTATTAACAAGACAAAATTGAAGACACAGGTCCTCGAACCATGAGGACTCACGAACCGCAAAAATGTAGATGAAGGTACTCAAAGATCACTGTCGCTGCTGAGACTGAGCACCTGGACCTATATCATGAGGAAATATAGAATACAAAGAGTATGTGAGTCAGTACTTGGGAATGTACTTAGTATATTGGGGTGGATGCAACATTTTAAACAATATTATAAAAGTATAAGAAAATCATGCATGCTGATAATAATAACTCTCTTCGCTTGAATTATCTAAAACATCATTTCTAGAAGTGATCAGTAATAACATATGCTTCATAAATCTCATAAATCATTTAACTCAACTCAAACTCTTTGACTCATGACTTAGAATGACTCGGTAACTCATGGTACTTAGATCGTTATGGACGTGGGAGTTTCTTATAACCGACATAACTACACCATGTGAGCCGTATGGAGTCCAATATTTTTACCTCCTAAGGAGAGAACCCCACATTGGCGGGGGTGTTGTACTCTTTCCAGGGAGTACAACCTTAATCTCATTATCAAAATCCTATTCTCAGCCTCTGGCCCATAATTATCAACATCAATCCTACGGTGGCACGTAGTTTCGGGGAAATACCACATTTCCTGCTCAGTGCTAAATACTCCTCCCAGACTCAGCTCAGAATGCGTAAGGAAATCCACCTTAATAAATATCAACTCATGGGTGCATCATAGAGACCAAAACATAAATATATCTCATCTGTAAGTCATTAACATCTCTGGATTCCTAACTCGACTCAAAATCAAAATAATCTTTCTCAACATCAAGTACCTTTGCTTATCAAATCATTTCAAATATCAAAAGCTTCATGGAAACATCATAGGACTCACTCTGACTTTCAATCTCAAATATTGATATATATTCAATAGTCAAATTTCTTATGGAAAGGCATAACTCATGACACTTGTCTTAATTCGCTTAGAAATCATCAATACGTAATGATAATATACAACTCATGGAATAAATTCTCAATTTAAGAAACATGATGGTGAAATAATCATAAATATCAAATTTATTCAACTCAAATCTCATATCATAAATAAAGAAATTTGGGTGTAAACCCACTTGCAAAATCATGTAAATCAAAATAGAAAGTAAATCTTTAGGCACAAGAACGAAAGGAGTGTTCTTGTTCAAACTCCACATACCTTGGATTATGATTTTAGAGATATAGAAACTTGTTTGGAACTTCTTCCTTGCACTTTTGAGCTAAGATCCTTGATGCCCTTGACTTGGGGAACTCAATTCTTGAACAACTTGGAGAAATTTATGGAAGATCCTTGAATTTCTTAGAAGAAGATTTGATTTTTGGGTTTGAGAGAAAACCCTAGTTTTCTAGAAAATTCTTGGAGAAATTGGAGAAAAAAGGAGAAAATGATCTTCTATTTACTACTTTGATATATATATATATATATATAAGGCACAAGGAGAGAAAATGACTAAAATGCCCTTTTGAAAAATCTGAAATTCATTGATCGGGGCCTTTGACAGTCGATCTGATGGTCCATCAAGTCTCCTGATGGTTCACCAGATCGTCCATCACACGAGTGCCAAAACTGGAACGTTCTG
The DNA here is from genome assembly GCF_002878395.1 of Capsicum annuum. NCBI lineage: Eukaryota > Viridiplantae > Streptophyta > Magnoliopsida > Solanales > Solanaceae > Capsicum > Capsicum annuum. Next base: position 140,981,513 of record NC_061117.1, on the reverse strand, counting down.
CTTTGATGTGACGGTCGAAGTGACGGTCTGTCAGGAAAATGATGGACCACTAAGTCGTCCGTCACTTGAGGGCCAGAAACGAGACATTCTGTCTCGACCTGACAGACCCCTTGACGGTCCGTCCTCTTTTTGACGGTCCACCAACTTGGCCGCGCACTGTAATACCCCACAGTTTCAAAGCTAGGAGATGAACCATTTTTCCTACGTATGAAACCTCCTATCCTGTGAGTAGCATTTTAGTGCATGACTTACCATGAGTATCCTAGTGATAAGATATCTTATGATACATTAAGCATGTTCATATGAGTCACTTAAGGTAATACAAGCTAAGAGTTTTTGAATCTATCAAGTTTTATTGTTTAATTTTGAAAGAGTCATCTTTGAACGAGAGTAACTCAATGTTAATGTGTAATTTTCACTGATTTAGACCAACAAAATTGTAGAGAATCAAATTATCTTTCCAACAATACCAATTTCACCTTAATCCAATACCCGAGTGAAAAGTTATGCCCTTTTTTGTGAGAGACAGTAAGGATAGGCGATTGGTTAGGCGCCACCCAACCCAGACATAGGCGATTGGTTAGGAGCCGCCTAACCTAGCTTAGGCAATCACTTGGTCGCTGCCTAAGTCAGTTCCAGGTGCCAAAAACACTTCGTTTTGAGTTATTTTGAGGGTAATTAAGTCTTTTAACACTCCTTACACGTCCCTAAACTCACCCCTACAAAATATATAGCTTCTAAACACATTACAACCCTATTAACATCTCAACGCTCATCATTCAAGAGCACTAAAAGAGAAAAAAAACTGGGGTTGCATAATTAAGCTTGAAGATCCAATTCCAAGGAAATTCCTCCGTCAATCATCAAGAACCTCCCTTCCAAGGTATGCGTAGTGTTCATCCACGGATTCTTTTCGTCTGTGGAGTTCAAGAATCAATCTTTAAAATACAAAAGCTTAGTTGATTGTGGTGATATGATCATACCCATGTTAATGCTTGTTTTTTTTTGCTATATAATAGTATGCGTGAGTTGATTTATGGATCCCTTTCATCCATAAAGCTCAAAAACCCTCTTTTTCATTATAAAGTATGATTTCTATATTGTTGGGTGTTGATGATCATGTTGTTGATATTGGGCGATTCCCAAGAGGGAATCTTTATATGTTTTTTTGAATTTCATGATATCATATGAGTTGGAAACATATAAATTTGGTTGTTTATGATGTATAATTTGATGAAATCCACCTATGCCTTAAAGAATGCATGCAAGGTATTCGATAAATCGCCTAGAATGTTAGAACTTCATATTTACATGATTTCATGATATCTAAATAACAAGTTCATATTAGTCATACACTCCAATATGAATTTCCATGCAAATTATGTGTTGTTATTGTTGTGGTGTAAAGCATGTATGATAATGGAGATATAAATTATGTACATAAAATATATCCAAGCTTTCCCTACCATGTTTGAAATGTTGAATATACATGAAGTATAATATTTCAAAATCATTACAATATGAACTAAACACTACATGCTGTCGTTCCCTTACGCTTGAATGGTTTCCATGCGATTGCTATGAATAGTATATGTTATCGGAATGCCCATGATATTAGAATATGAGATTTATGACTAAATTATAAGCATTCCTATTCATGATAGATATTATGATGATCATGTACTTCATGAAATCCCCCACTCATGTATTATGGATTTTTATTGATGGTCGTGTACTCAAGAAATTCAAGTTGTGTCAGTTTCCTTCCATCGAGTCCTGGGGGTACTTGTACCCAAAAAATATAGCTGTGTACCTAGAGCCATGTCATGTTTTCACGATACTCTCAGTCAAGCCATGATCTATAGAATTCAGTCAGTCATGTGACTCAGGAAAACTCAGAAATCTCAGTAATCTCAGTAGTCCAGTAATCTCAATAATCTCAGTGCTCAATAACCTCAGCAACCTCAGTATTCACAGTCAATCTCAGTAACTTCAGTACTCTCAACAAGTCCTCAGAACTCAGTATATTTTGTCAGTTATTGGAATCCAGTAAATTTAGTTTAGCTCTGCTAAACAATACCACTAGTATCAGTCCAGTTAATCAGTATTAGTTCAACTAATCAGTTCAGCTCATTTATTCAGTTTAGCTTAGTTATTCAGTTCAGTGTCCTTCAGATGAGAGTAGAAGTTAGCACCGAGTGAACCCAAGGATGGGAACTCACCCTCCAGTTTAGGGTGTGATTCTTAGTAGTCATCCTTGTGTTCCAGAACTACGTAGCCAGTGTAGGTTGAGACATCTTAACCCATCAGTTTAGGGTTCTCACCGTTCTCATTGAGTACCTGCCAGTATAGGGTTCTCACAGTTGTCCTTACCAGTGGCGCGATATTGACACCCCTCCAGTCGGGGTAGAGATTGAACCCCAGCTTAGCTATTATAGCATTTTGGGGCATGTCGGTTAGATAACTACTTCCTACAGTTTCAGTTGCAGATTTTAGGACTGCCAGCTATAGGTACCAAGTCTCAGTAAAGAACTTAGATAGTTCTTCAGATTTTAGTATATCAGGACTGTCAGATACAGTCAACTCAGAAATAAAATTGAACTCAGATAGTTTTCTTTAGATTTATGGACTATTAGGTACAGTCATTTATGGCATCAATCACAAAAGTTATCAGAACTCATGCTATCAGTACTCAGCTTCAGGACTGTCAGATACAGTCAATCAGACCAGTTCTTCATAATTCAAACTATAAAAAACAATCATTCCTTTATCAGTAATATAGTATCAGTTTCCCAGTATTCAGTAATACAGTATCAGATCCATCACTTATTAGTGATTTACATATTAATATCAGTAAACTCAGTCTTTTAGAATCTCATTATCAGTACACTATGTGTCAGTGTCAGACTCAGTAGTCAGTATCTCCACGAGTTTAGTTACAGTTACGTATGCTGTATGTAATCTCATGTTTATATAAATCAATATTTTCATTCATATAACCCTTTGCATTTAGGTTACCTCACTCGTATACTCAGTACATTCAGACGTACTGACGCATTTACGCAATGGTACTTTCTCTTATGTTACACCATAGGTTCAGAGGCTTGAGTTCCAAATCAGCAGTAGATTCCACGATCAGCACTCAGAGTTAGACGTGAGTCCTCATCCCTCGAGGACATGATGATTTCATTTCTATTTTAGTTTTTAGTTTATTTCAGTAGTTGGAGTTAGTTGGAGACATGTCCTATCAACTCCTTATTTAGTTCAGTTAAAGGCTTTCAGACTATATGTCAGATTAGATGTTTAGACTTCAGTATTTATGTTCCTTTTTGGTATTGTTATACCATATTTTTCAAATATGTATTATTACTGAACCTTATGGCCTTACAATTCATGTTTCTGCATATTTTATGAGATATTATGCAGTTTACAGGTACAAATATCAGTCATGGGGTAGCTTGTGGTCCTTCGGGGTCATGAGCACCATGTAGCATTTCGGTTCAGAAAATTAGGGCGTTACAAACTTGGTATCAGAGCCTAAGGTTCAACAGTATCCTAGAAAGTCTGAAAGCTGCATCAAGTAGAGTCTAGTACATGGACGTGTTGTGCACCACACTTATGTGCAAGAGGCTATGAGATGTTTAAGGAACAGTTTCCCTTCTTTCATGTCTCAAGATCATGCTATGGTAAGTTTCTCTAAGGAACCCATGTAGATTCATATCATGCACCCCTCATGTTCACTTTACCTTACTTTAAGGTAGTAGAAACAGTGAAGTTCAAAGTCCTAAAGACAGGGCTTTCTCAAACAGTCCCTACGGTCAGTTATGAGATTAGCAATAGACTCAAATAGTATCCCATCAGTTCATTATTGTTCCAAGGTCATACAGATTTTATTCATGATCATGAGAACTCATTCTTGAACCTAGAAGTTTAGCAGTAGAGAGCCATGGGATAGTATATTCTATTTGATCATATTATGTATTCATGGGGATTAGATCAGTAGGCTTGAACAGTACGAGCTAAAAACTTAATTTTATTGACTCAAAATTAAGCATGAAGGTGTGAATATGATATTAGCAGTATATGAGGAAATAGAATCAGATGATGTGTTTAGTAAGACAGGCAGGTGTTGAACAGAATATAGGTATATGATGGCAGATCAAGTGACCAAGTTAGACTCTCAAGATTCCAATAGTAGAGCCAGTATGTATAGAAAGCAATAAGGGAAGACAATTCCAGACCCATTCTTCTCTCAGTGCAGAGTTTTTCACTTCAGCTATCACGAAACCAACTTAGGCATTGCATACCAACTCTATGGTCACGAACTATAATCATGTATGAATTCAATTTCCAGCATAAAGAGTCTCTTTTACTCCACAGTACGAGTCATGTTCCATGAGAACAATCTACTTTCACGTACTTTCCACGGGATTATGTGCGCCTTCAGTTCCTAGTTTAAGGGGTTCAGTTCCAGCTCTCTCAGTATTACGAATTATGTCCCACGAGTACAGAAACTCTAGACTCGAGTCATGCAGCTCATGAATCATGTACGCATATCATGCTTTCCAGTATAGTTAGCATCCATGACTCATGCTATGCCCCTACAGATCAGATACATTTAGACTATGTCATGTATATACTCAGTTCAAACTTTATTGGTAAATCCAAACTATTGATATTTTATTCCTCAAGTTTCAGTCATATGTCAAGTTTAGTTTGTGCCTATTCATGTTTCAGGTCCTCCTGATTTACTCCTCCATTTAGCTCTTCTTATAGAATAGTGTAGTAATGACCAGTTGTTAGATAACAGAAGATTGTTGCATGCTTACTTTGCACGAGGGTGTAGTTGTGAAGATAGGCTTGAATGTCATGATAAAAGTGCAAGTAAGCGTCTAGCAAGGGGTTGTATTTAGAAGTTGGGAAAGTACAAAGTGTAAGTGTACATTTAGATCCTTGACTTATGTCAGTCCCCAGCATGTAGCCATCAAAAACTCAGTTGCCAACTCAATTATAGTTTCAGTATCTAGCACTCAGTGATCAGTGTTCAGTCCTTGAATTCAGTACTTCTGTACTAGCTATAGGCTTAGTTATAATGTCATCTTCAGTTCAGTAACCAGATTTGAAGCACAATTCAGTTCTAGACATGCTTTACCATAGCATTCAGGTTATCAGTACTTAGTTATCAGTGTTTCAGTACCCCAATTTATAGAATACCTCAGAGTCATGTCGTATTCTTGGTCTCGCATTCAAAAATAATACAGACTTCATGAATCTATGCTCAGATACCCATTATACTCAGTTAGTCCTTATCTCCTATGCATAAAACTCAAAAATCTCAGCCCAGCTATTTAGACTAAGTACAGTTTAGCTTTGTAGATCCAGTATTCAGCGATCAGTTATTTAGTTAATCAGATAAGTTAGTGTATTTATGCACTCGTGTTCAGCTCAGTTCATGTATCATGTCTTAGTTTCAGATCCTAGCTATTCAGTCATGACTCAGTTCTTAGGTATCTTGCGCATCGCCTCAACTTCCCTCAGTAGCTTATCCAAGTCAGTATCCTTTGAGGGACATAGTGTCCCAAGGGGGAGATACATCATACCCCCAAAATTTCATGACATAAACATGCTGCTCTATTTTCTTTTGATGAATCCAGTTTGGAGAAGGGGTACTCATAAGTTAACCCTCAAACTCCAACTTCAGTCGTATGCCATGTTTTCAAGATTCAGTTTAGATCATGATATTCAGCATGTCTACCATGTCCTAGACTTAGTTATGTTCTCATGTTTTCGATCATGCATATAGAGTAATTAATCTCAAACTTATCAGTATTATCAGTTCAAGGTAACAGTTTTCCTTAAACTTACTCATTATCATGTTCATATCTCAGTGCCAAACTTGGTATTTAGTTTCATGCTCAATTTTCAGTTCAAACTTGATAACTTTACCATTGCATGTTCATGAGTAAGTTTAGTCATGAATTCACGTATCAGATATGTGTGATCAGCTCATTAGTACTTTTAGTCATGCATTCACATATTATGTCAGTCATATAATCATGGATTAGATATGCATGGATTCAGCCTTTCAGTTGTCCATCAGATATGCATTCTTATTTTGAGAAAACTTACTTTATTAGAATCCTCAGACCTATATTCATGAATTAGCTTTCCATGCATCAGATATACATGTTCAGTATGTTGTGTTCAGCTTTTAGTCATGCCAGTCATGAACCCATGTTTCAGCAGTGTAT
>NC_061117.1:140961751-140972262 GCF_002878395.1 Capsicum annuum | reverse complement strand
CTAGTGTGATCCTTACTGTTCATGTCTCTAGTATCCTATTATCAATACGGCTCCTCCCTACGAGTCCTAGTCTGACCTTACGACTCGTGGTCTTCTATCATTACAACTAGAGCATTATTTGTCAATCCTCAGGACTTTGGCGTCTGTTGTCATTATGGTTGCACACCACGACTCATGGTCACTCCATACAAGTTATAGTTTATATTTACTTAACTTATTAACTCAGCTTTTGCCACTGTTGACCTCGCGAGTCTGACTATGATTCGTAAGGTGATGATGACTCGTAGCCTGATTGGAACTTTAATTTTTCAAAGATTTTTCTTCCATTTTTCATTCCAGGCCACTTCCAACCTAATTTACCTACAATACATACAAAATACACATCATATCCTACAAAATAACCTAAGTCAATACATAATTTCACTATTTTAAACATCGAATGTTCCATGAAACCATGGCACATCAGCTGTCATGACCTAAAATAGGAACTGGCCGTGATTGGTATCTTAAATCCAACAAGGATCGGAGACCGTCCCTTGCATCTAGCCAAACAAAACACTATACCCTCAATAACGGATGAATTCCGAACATATAAATAGATAGCATAAGATAAGCTCAAAGACTTTAAGATATGTCTATATTCGACAACCGATAACCAACCAAAAACAACCAACTAATACCATCATCCAATTCCATAGTAATCCACAAAGCTTTCTAACAAAACCAAAATCAAAAAAGTGTTGGGAAATACCCCCGACTCTGACAATGACAACAAAAATATTAATGTAAATGCTTCAACTCTAGTTTATGAAAGGAAATCGATGGAATGATCAAGTCTTCCGGAAAATTAAAGATCACCATTTCACCACAAATGAACGACGAAATAAGTCGATCCACCTAACACTGCTTAGGAATATTAGAAGTATTTCTGGTGCCTGCATCGCATGGGGATACATCTGACATTACCTGACCAGAGGCCTTGCCGTAATGGGCATCCCAAGTCCAACCAGGACTGGGGACCACCCCATGTTACCCAACCCATCCACCATTAGCATACTTTTAGTCGGCTGAGTACCGAACATATAACAAGATAGCATAACTGGACAATGACTAAATTTGGGATAGGTCTATTCCTAGACCAACCCTATCAAGTTATCCTGTCACACTAAACCGTACCAAACCAATACCGAAACAAGGGCCATAAACAAATGAAATCCAAAACATAATATGATTAATCCCAAAATGAAATACGATGGAACAATGCGAAATTATTTCCAATGATTTCAGCCCCAATTCTAATGCTACTATCAAGGCCGACACCAATACCGATCCCGCCCGTTCCAACCCATAGCAATACCACAAAGCCTCTAACCAAGAGAGTAAGAATATGTAGTTGGTACATGCCCCCAACCATAGCCAAAACCAATATCCAGGAATAAACCAAAATGTCTAAGAATATCCATAACATGAAATGGATCCTTCCAGAAAGATAAAAGCTTGCCACTTCAATCCAACAGTTGTCCCCGAGTCAATCACTATGTAGGAGGAGTAGAATGGTCAATTTCTGCATTGCGTGGGTATACAGCCGCCCGAAGACGAGTTAGCTAGTGATTGCTAGCATAAACTCAAGATAAGGATAAAATAATGTCACTTATAAAACCAAGTGAAACCATCCATATGCACACAACCATACATATATATATAACCATGTCGGTAAAAGGAATCGGGTTTAGCATGCTATTAAAACCTTTACCTGGGTTGTGTAGCTCTATCATCTTAAACCACCCACAAGCTATATGGGTTCAGTTCCCTGTGTTGAAAGGGCCCTAGTGCGTGAGGCCGAACGACCAAGGAATAAAGCCTGGGATGTCTAGTACATCCCCCAAATACAAAGTGTGACATCATGCATACGGTCACTAAGACCAACCTCACATAAGCAAATATGAGTTTCCAGTTTTTCTCCCCCAGGACCTCCACCTTCTACAACTTTGCTACACATCCCGCCATTATTGCCCAATTAAAACCATTACCAAGCAACCAATCAATCCATTAACCATTTATTAACCAAGACCATTAATAGCGGTATCGTCAAACCAACAATAACTTGCAAGTTTTGTCCATAGCCAACCATATCTATGTTTAAATGATTCCATGTACCCTTCATGATTTCCAATTAACCAAAACCATGGCCACCAAGGCCTTTCCAAACCATTTAAAACCACCAAGTCATACCCATTCTAGTGACCAAAATCTATCCCACCAACCAACACTGTCAGCATACTACTGGACCATACCATTCGAACCCTAACATATGGCTCGTACCCATGAGTCGTATTAGGTCCAGAAACCAAAATTCTAGGAAATTTTCTAAGGTCCAGAAACCAAGGTATTTCAATCTCGTCTACTAGGAACATTCATCCCCGAATGAAGGACATAGTAGAGGTAACCGCATGCATGAGTTATTTGTACTATCAAATATATTTCCAATCCTTCAAAAAGTTTGAAAACAAAGAGGCAAGGATATTAATCTTTCCTTTAACAAACACAGAAAATAAAGATGTATTGAAGACGCATACCTTCCGCATAAATCCCAAGAGCAGAAAATAAATGTGGATACTTGGACTTCATGTCCTTCTCCGCTTCCCACGTAGCTTTTTCCACCTTATGGTTCCGTCATAGAACTTTAACCAAAGCCACTTCCTTGGTTCGCAACCAACGAACCTGCCTATCCAAGATCTCGATCGGGAACTCTATATTAGACATAAATTCTGAGATTCCCAACCTCTCTAAAGAAACAATTGAAGAAGGATCACCAAGACACTTCCTCAACATGGAGACATGAAATATTGGATGAACCAAACTCAAGCTAGAAGGTGACTCCAACTCGTAAGCAACATTATCGACCCTCCACAAAATCTTATAAGGACCAACATACCAGCAACTGAGCTTCCCCTTCTTACCAAACCACACTACTCCCTTCATGGGAGATACCTTGTGGAATACCTTATCCCCAACCTAAAACTCCAAGTCTCTATGCCTAACATCTGTATAGGACTTTTGGAAACATTGGGGAGCTTTAAGCCTCTCCCAAATCACCTTCACCTTTTCCATAGCCTGATAAACCAAGTCAGGACCAAACATATTCGCCTCCCCAAGCTCAAACCAACCAATAGGAGAGCTACACCTCCTACTAGACAATGCCTCAAAAGGAGTCATACCAATACTATAATGATAGCTATTGTTGTAAGCAAACTCTACCAAAGGTAGATGACATATCCTCCAATAACTGAATAGTTCTCTCTGCTTGTCCATCTATCTGTGGCTAAAAAGCAGTACTTAGACTTACCTTAGTACCCAATCTCTTCTTAAAAGACTACCAAAAATAGGATAAAAACTGTGTACCATGATCAGAGATAACTGAAACAGGTACTCCATATAGCTTTATAATCTCCTGAAGATATAACTTTACATAATCCTCAACCAAAAAAGTAGTCCTCACCGGCAAAAAGTGAGTAAAATTTGCCATCTTATCCATAATGACCCAAATCGCATCAGATTAATTCTGAGACCGAGGAAGACCGGTAACAAAGTCCATATTAATTACCTCTTATTTACATTCGGGAAAAACAATCTCTTGATACAACTCACAGGTCTCATGTGTTCAACTTTAACTTGTTGACACACCAAGCACTTGGCCACAAAATCATCCACATCCCTCTTCATACCGTTCCACCAATACAACTCCTTTAGATCATGATACATCTTTGTGGAATCGGGATGAAAAACAAAGCACGTCTCATGTACCTCAGCAAAAATCCTTTGTGGTAAACCGTTGACATCAGGAACACACAACCTTCCTTGGTATCATAAAGTACCATCACCACTGATCTCAAACACCATCACCTTTTGCCTACCAACATCATTGTTAATTTTCATCAAAACATAATCCAACACTTATTTCTCCTTGATCTCTGAACCAAGAGATGACTGAACTACTTCTTATGCCATTACACCTTCATCCTTGGAGTCTAAGAGGAAAACTCTAAGATTAGCCAAGCAGTAAATATCCTTCACCAATTCCCATTTTCCTTTCTCCACATGAGCCAAACTCCTCATGGAAAACCTGCTAAGAGCATCAACAACCACGTTAGCCTTACCTGGGTGATAGTGAAGACTCATGTCATAGTCCTTGAGAAGCTCCAACCATCTCATCTGCCTGAGATTGAGCTCCTTCTGAGTGAATATATATTGTAGACTCTTATGATCAGAAAAGATGTCCACGTGTACACCATTCAAATAATATTGCCATATTTTTAAATCAAACACCACTGCCAACAGCTCTAAATCATAAGTAGGATAATTCATCTCATGTAACTTTAACTGCTCGGAAGCATAAGCAATCACCTTTCTATGCTACATCAACACACAACCAAGACCTACCCGATATGCATCACAATAGACCACAAACCCGTCATTGCCTTCTGGAAAAGTCAGAATTGGAACCGAAGTCAGCTTGTCTTTTAACTTCTCAAAACACCTATCACAAGCATCCGACCAAGAAAACATAATCTTCTTTTGAGTCAACTTTGTCAAAGGAGCAGCTATTGAAGAAAAACGTTCAACAAACTGACTATAATACCTAGCCAAGCCCAAGAAGCTTTGGATGTCGGTTGGAGTCATAGGTCTAGCCCACCTTTAAACCATAACCACTTTTTGCAGATTCACCATGATCCCCTCACTAGAAATAATATGACCAAGAAAAGTCACAAAATTCAACTAAAACTCACACTTGGAGAATATGGCATACAACTGTTATTCCTTCAAAGTCTGTAATCCCACACGAAGGTGATTAGAATGATCCACCTCACATTTGGAATAAACCAGATTGTCATCAATAAACACAATCATGAAAAGATGAAAGTACTACCTGAAAACCCTATTCATCAAGTCCATAAATGCCGTTGGGGCATTACTCAATCCAAATGACATCACCAAAAATTCAAAGTGCCCATACCGAGTACAACAAGCAATCTTAGGGATATCCACCTCCCTAATCTTTAGCTGATGGTACCCAAACAAAAGATCTATCTTAGAAAAGAACTTGGCACCTGGCAACTGATCAAACAGATTATCTATCCTTGGAAGAGGATACTTGTTATTGATCAGTACTTTATTCAACTACTTGTAGTCAATGCAAATCTGAAGGGAAACATCCTTCTTGTGCATGAACAACACCGATACACCCCACGGGGATACACTAAGATGAATAAACCCTTTATCCATAAGATCCTTAAGTTGCACCTTGAGTTCCCTCAACTTAGCCAGAGCCATTCTATAAAGAGGAATATATATTGGACGAGTGTCTAAAACCAAATCAATACCAAACTCTATTTCCCTATCTGGAGGAACACTAGGAAGATCATACGAAAAGTCCTCAGGAAACTCATTTACAACTGAAACTGACTGTAAAGAAGGACCTTTTGAGTTAGAATCTTTAACCCAGATCAAGTGATAGAGAAAATCTTTAGAGATTAACCTCTGAGCTCTAATATAAGAAATAAACATTCCCTTAGGAGCTAGAGAACCAACCTCCCACTCTATAACTGATTCACCAGGGAACCTAAAGATAACCTTATGGGTCCGACAATCCAAGGATGTGTAACAAGAGTACAACCAATCCATCCCAAAAATAATAATAAAATCCACCATATCAAGTTTAAACAAATCCACCAAAGTTTGCCTACCACTAACAGATACTACAACCCCTATAGACTCTCTTAGCAATAATTGAGTTACCTATTGGGGTGGAAACAAAAAAAGGATCTAAAACAACCTAAGGATCAAAACCAATGCATAGAATTGCAAATGGGGTCTCATAAGAAAGAGTGGACCCTGGATTAAGCAGACAATGCACATTACAAGAAAAGAGTTTTAACGTACCAGTAACGACATCAGGCGATGCCTCATATTCCTATCGGGAAGCCAAAGCATACAACCAATCCCAACCAACACTAGAATCAGTAGTAGTAACAGAAGTAGATGCAGTACCACAAGGTGTAGGAGCATAAAATGCATCCACTAGTACCTTATTTTCTCCTGTAGCAACCTTATTAACTGGATAATCCCTAAGTCGATGGCCTATCTGACCACATCTGAAGTATTTATCCCTTCCTTAATCATAATAACCTCAATGAGGATGACCACAGAACCAATAAAGAGGGTATGAAAAAACCGACTGACACCCATTCACCTGAGATTGGGCACTCGATGCTCGAAAATTATCACCACCCTGGTGACGCCTATCACCCAACTGCTTCAGGTAAGGAGCACTAGCAGTAGAGAAAGATCCAAAACTCCCCTACTTCTTTATCTGCCATTTGCCTCTATCCCGACCACCCAGAGATTGAGCACCTCCCTACTCCTCTTACCCTACCGATCTTCAAATTTGGCTTATTTCCTCTTCTTATCCTCTACCTACTATATATAAATAGTCAACCTAGAAATATCCATATCTTTAATCAGCAAAGCAGTTTTGCTTTCCAAGATCAAATACCGATTCAATCCAGAAGCAAACTTTCTCATTCTTGCTATCATGTCAGCCACCAAATCAGGAGCATACCTTGATAGTAGATGAAACTTCAAGGCTTATTCATTGACAGATATTCTCCCTTGTTTAAGATTCATAAACTCCTCCATCTTTACTTCTCTTAGCTTTTGACGAAAGAAATGATTCATAAAAGCGCCAGAGAAAGCATCTCATAAGGATGACTCCACCACATCATTTCTATCTTTATCCCGCTCTTCGCACCATTGGTACACAATATCTTTGAGCTAATAAGCTATAAAGTTTACCACCTTCCATATTAGTATTCTGCATCACCCTGAATATCTTCTCCATCTCATCTAAGAAACCCTAAGGATCTTCCCCCACCTTCACACCAAAAAAAGTAGGAGGATTTAGTTTCCTAAATTGACCAACCCCTTATGGCCTCTGCAGATAACTCACCAGATGTATCCCGCTCAGCCTGAGCAGCAACCAATTTAGTAATAGTATGAATAGACTGGTGAAATTCCCCATTAGTCACCTTACCGTGAGGAGGACTAGTAGCAACTGAAGAAACTCTAAAAATATTAGGGATAGGACCCTGGGATCGAAGACAAACTCTAGACGCAGGACATACCTCATCAATAATATGCCTAGATAGGACTGAAGAGTTTTCTTATGTTCCAGATCGTCGAGGCATTATTTGAAAAGTGAATATCCAAGTATTGGAGAAGAATTATAGGACTTAGACTCCAAGATTGAAAATAGAATACCAAGAAAGTGAAACATTCCAAATGTCGTTTAGCCTCTCTTATGACTGTGGTGCACTACACACCCCTAAAAGAGACTCTACGCGACAAGGCTTTATGGACTCCCGATTGATCATGAACGTAAAGCTCTGATACCAACTTGACAAGACCCAACTGGGGGCCTTATCATAAAGGATATCCCAAGTCCAACCAGGACCGGGGACCACCGCCTGTGACCCAACCCATCCACCATTAGCATACCTTGAGTCGGATGAGTACCTAACATATAACAAGATAGCATAATTGGACAAGGATAGACCAACCCTATCAAGTCATCTCGTCACATTAAACTATACCAACCATACCAAAACAATGGCCATAAACCATACCATAACCAAATGACATCCAAAACATAATATGGTTAATCCTAAAATGAAATACGGTAGAACAGTAAGAAATTAAGTCCAATGATGTCAGCCCCAATTCCAATGTCAATATTAAGGCCGACACCCATACCGATCCCACTCATTCCAATCCATAGCAGTACCACAAAACATTTAACCAAAAGAGTAAGAATATATTATTGGAACATGCCCTCAACCATAGCTAAAACTAATATCCAGAAATAAATCAAAATGCCTATGAATATCCCTAACATGAAATGGAGCCTTCCGAAAAGATGAAAGCTCACCACTTTAATCCAACAATTATCCCCGAGTCAATCACTATGTATGAGGAGTAGAATGGTTGGATTCTACATAGCGTAGGTATGCAGCCGCCCAAAGAAGGGTAGCGAATAATCGCTAGCATGAACTCAGGATAAGGATAAAATAGTGCCATTTATAAAACCAAGTAAATCCATTAATATGCATACAACGATACATCTATATATATATATATATATAACAATGATAGGAATGGCAATCGGGTTTAGCATGCCATTGAAAACTTTACCTGGGTTGTGTAGCTCTACCATCCTAAACCACCCACGAGCTATATGGGTTCAGCTCCCCCTACTAAAAGGGCCCAAATCTATGTTAGTCAATAATATCAAGGAACACTAGGGAAATTCCCAACCCGTACTTCAATCCAAGATACAATCATATCAATAGTATGAACTATGCACTTGATCATCAAGACCAAACCTCACATCGGCAAACATGAGTTTCTAGTAAAAGTCATTCAAGACACACATTCACAGCTTAGCTACATAACCCCAATTAAGTCCAAATTAAAACAAGCTTCACATAACCATATTTTTAACAATGAATCATAAATTAGAAACATCATGGGTATTATAATACCCTACACTTGTAAGATTATCATGATACCATTATAATTCCATTATCCTAGGGTAATGCCTCAACCCCCTTTGTGTATTAAATTAATTTAGAGGAATTCCTCGAGTACTTTTAGTTTATTAATTCAAATCGGGGAGATGCCTCAACCCCCTTGTTCATTAAATCAAAACATAGACATTAAGGCCTTCAGAATCCATACCATTATGCAATGCAATAGTGCGGGTAAGTAAGTCAAACCATATGACAAATCCATATGTCGAGTTCAATTTCACAAATGGGTTGAGGGTACAATATTATTAAAAACCAATTCTAAGTTCAAGACATTATTTTTGGGGAAACCATACCCATGCACTCCATACGTTCAAAACCAGTAATAAAATGTAAGCAATGCATAATAAATCATGGGAAAGAAATTTAAGGATCAACCATGTTAAAACCCTCAACCATAAATAAAACCACATTCAAATCCATACAATTAACACCATGTAAAATACATGGTTTTTGTAAACTGACAATTGGGGAAGAGTAAAATTCCTGAAATACCTAAATTTATGGAGATAAATTAACCCTTGAGCTCTTAGATGACCAACTTCTTAGAAACCCTAAGTATATTGACCTTGGAGAGTTTAGAGAGTTTGAGAGTGTTTTTTATTATGTTATGAATGGGAATACCCTTAGTATGTTTATGGTCGTGGGGTTCAAGTAAGGTAAGAGGAGGAATTGACCAGAATACCCTAAATGAAAAGACTTGAAAATCATCGCCAGTCATTACGGGTGCCCTTACAACTCATACTCAGTATCATCGAGTCAAGGGTTGGACAGTGTTAAGGATGGAAAACACTGACTTAGTTGTGAGTCGTACTATATAACTCATACTCAGTCATTATGACTCGCTTGGTCTAGTCGTTGTCAAAGCAGAAATAATTTGGGCATCACACTGGTTAGGCTATGGTAGACACCATAAGACTCGCTACTAGAGCCTATAACTTGTAGGGTACAAGTCATAGTCAACACAGAAACTCTATGCCAATATACTAGCTAGGTTATAATGTGGTCTATAGGACCCGTTAAGACTTCCTACAACTCGTAAAGGAAGTGTAGTCTGGGCAATGAGGACAAAATTTTCAAGGACCAAAAACCCAAGGTATTTCATTCTCCCCCCCTTAGTATCATTCATCCTCGAATGACAAAACAAGGCATCCCTTAGCATGATTTAATATGAAATACAACCACACTTATCTTTAACAAAGATAGAAAAAAAATGTTAAGAAATACACATAGCTCGAGCATGATTATCTAGAATGGGGTACAAAAATGGGTATTTGGAATTCATGTCCTCTTTGTCTTCTAAAGTAGCTTCTCAAACTTTTGGTTCCTCCATAGAACCTTCACCGAAGCCACATCATTTGTCCGCAACCAACGGAATTGCCGATCCAAGATCTTAACTGAACCTTCTCATACGACAAGCAGTCTAAAACACCAATATTTTTCAATGAAACCACCAAGGAAGGATCACATATGCACCTCCTGAATATCAAAACAAGAAAAACCTAGTGAACGGAACCCAAACTTAGAGGCGGCTCTATCTCATAAGCCATAGTACCCACTCTCTTCAAAATCAAATATGGACCCATAAAAACTTTACCTTCTTCTGATTCTAAGAGAAACTCTTCACAAACCTCTTATAATATCTGGCCAAGCCTAAGAAGCTTCGAATGTCAATAAAAGTCATGGGTCAAGGCCACTTCTTAACCACCGCCACCTTTTGTGGATCCACCATGAACCCCTCACTAGAAATAACATGACCTAAAAGAATAACAACATTTAACTAGAAGTCATACTTAAAAAATTTAGCATAGAATCATTGATCCTTGAGAGTCTACAACACTATACGGAGGCGATCGACATGATTCGCCT